>NW_028240795.1:0-149491 GCF_964263255.1 Lissotriton vulgaris | reverse complement strand
TGTCGAACGTTCCCAAAATGGTCAATATGGATGAAATTTTAACATTTAATCTTTTGACTCTAAATGACTGTTGGATGTGAATTATGACTTTTTCAACTAAAATAAGTGTGTTTAAAGTCATTTATGTGCCTGAAATTGGTCAAAATTAAAGCTTTTGAATAAGCAAAAACTCTGTAAAAATGGCAATTTTGGTCACTCTGAGGGGTTAAAAAGTGGTTATTCAACATGAGGCACGATCCATTTGACATTTTGAATCATTTTTGGTACAGTCCCAAAAATCCATTTTCTGATGAAAAACGATGACTCCGGACCTGTCGAACGTTCCCAAAATGGTCAATATGGATGAAATTTTAACATTTAATCTTTTGACTCTAAATGACTGTTGGATGTGAATTATGACTTTTTCAACTAAAATAAGTGTGTTTAAAGTCATTTATGTGCCTGAAATTGGTCAAAATTAAAGCTTTTGAATAAGCAAAAACTCTGTAAAAATGGCAATTTTGGTCACTCTGAGGGGTTAAAAAGTGGTTATTCAACATGAGGCACGATCCATTTGACATTTTGAATCATTTTTGGTACAGTCCCAAAAATCAATTTTCTGATGAAAAACGATGACTCCGGACCTGTCGAACGTTCCCAAAATGGTCAATATGGATGAAATTTTAACATTTAATCTTTGACTCTAAATGACTGTTGGATGTGAATTATGACTTTTTCAACTAAAATAAGTGTGTTTAAAGTCATTTATGTGCCTGAAATTGGTCAAAATTAAAGCTTTTGAATAAGCAAAAACTCTGTAAAAATGGCAATTTTGGTCACTCTGAGGGGTTAAAAAGTGGTTATTCAACATGAGGCACGATCCATTTGACATTTTGAATCATTTTTGGTACAGTCCCAAAAATCCATTTTCTGATGAAAAGCGATGACTCCGGACCTGTCGAACGTTTCCAAAATGGTCAATATGGATGAAATTTTAACATTTAATCTTTTGACTCTAAATGACTGTTGGATGTGAATTATGACTTTTTCAACTAAATCAAGTGTGTTTAAAGTCATTTATGTGCCTGAAATTGGTCAAAATTGAAGCTTTTGAGTAAGCAAAACTCTGTAAAAATGGCCATTTTGGTCACTCTGAGGGGTTAAAAAGTGGTTATTCAACATGAGGCACGATCCAATTGACATTTTGAATCATTTTTGGTACAGTCCCAAAAATCCATTTTCTGATGAAAAACGATGACTCCGGACCTGTCGAACGATTCCAAAATGGTCAATATGGATGAAATTTTAACATTTAATCTTTTGACTCTAAATGACTGTTGGATGTGAATTATGCCTTTTTCAAGTAAAATAAGTGTGTTTAAAGTCATTTATGTGCCTGAAATTGGTCAAAATTAAAGCTTTTGAATAAGCAAAAACTCTGTAAAAATGGCAATTTTGGTCACTCTGAGGGGTTAAAAAGTGGTTATTCAACATGAGGCACGATCCATTTGACATTTTGAATCATTTTTGGTACAGTCCCAAAAATCCATTTTCTGATGAAAAACGATGACTCCGGACCTGTCGAACGTTCCCAAAATGGTCAATATGGATGAAATTTTAACATTTAATCTTTAGACTCTAAATGACTGTTGGATGTGAATTATGACTTTTTCAACTAAAATAAGTGTGTTTAAAGTCATTTATGTGCCTGAAATTGGTCAAAATTAAAGCTTTTGAATAAGCAAAAACTCTGTAAAAATGGCAATTTTGGTCACTCTGAGGGGTTAAAAAGTGGTTATTCAACATGAGGCACGATCCATTTGACATTTTGAATCATTTTTGGTACAGTCCCAAAAATCTATTTTCTGATGAAAAACGATGACTCCGGACCTGTCGAACGTTTCCAAAATGGTCAATATGGATGAAATTTTAACATGTAATCTTTTGACTCTAAATGACTGTTGGATGTGAATTATGACTTTTTCAACTAAAATAAGTGTGTTTAAAATCATTTATGCGCCTGAAATTGGTCAAAATTAAAGCTTTTGAGTAAGCAAAACTCTGTAAAAATGGCCATTTTGGTCACTCTGAGGGGTTAAAAAGTGGTTATTCAACATGAGGCACGATCCATTTGACATTTTGAATCATTTTTAGTACAGTCCCAAAAATCCATTTTCTGATGAAAAACGATGACTCCGGACCGTCGAACGTTCCCAAAATGGTCAATATGGATGAAATTTTAACATTTAATCTTTTGACTCCAAATGACTGTTGGATGTGAATTATGACATTTTCAACTAAAATAAGTGTGTTTAAAGTCATTTATGTGCCTGAAATTGGTCAAAATTGAAGCTTTTGAGTAAGCAAAACTCTGTAAAAATGGCAATGTTGGTCACTCTGAGGGGTTAAAAAGTGGTTATTCAACATGAGGCACGATCCATTTGACATTTTGAATCATTTTTGGTACAGTCCCAAAAATCCATTTTCTGATGAAAAACGATGACTCCGGACCTGTCGAACGTTCCCAAAATGGTCAATATGGATGAAATTTTAACATTTAATCTTTTGACTCTAAATGACTGTTGGATGTGAATTATGACTTTTTCAACTAAAATAAGTGTGTTTAAAGTCATTTATGTGCCTGAAATTGGTCAAAATTAAAGCTTTTGAATAAGCAAAAACTCTGTAAAAATGGCAATTTTGGTCACTCTGAGGGGTTAAAAAGTGGTTATTCAACATGAGGCACGATCCATTTGACATTTTGAATCATTTTTGGTACAGTCCCAAAAATCCATTTTCTGATGAAAAACGATGACTCCGGACCTGTCGAACGTTTCCAAAATGGTCAATATGGATGAAATTTTAACATTTAATCTTTTGACTCTAAATGACTGTTGGATGTGAATTATGACTTTTTCAACTAAATCAAGTGTGTTTAAAGTCATTTATGTGCCTGAAATTGGTCAAAATTGAAGCTTTTGAGTAAGCAAAACTCTGTAAAAATGGCCATTTTGGTCACTCTGAGGGGTTAAAAAGTGGTTATTCAACATGAGGCACGATCCAATTGACATTTTGAATCATTTTTGGTACAGTCCCAAAAATCCATTTTCTGATGAAAAACGATGACTCCGGACCTGTCGAACGTTCCCAAAATGGTCAATATGGATGAAATTTTAACATTTAATCTTTTGACTCTAAATGACTGTTGGATGTGAATTATGACTTTTTCAACTAAAATAAGTGTGTTTAAAGTCATTTATGTGCCTGAAATTGGTCAAAATTAAAGCTTTTGAATAAGCAAAAACTCTGTAAAAATGGCAATTTTGGTCACTCTGAGGGGTTAAAAAGTGGTTATTCAACATGAGGCACGATCCATTTGACATTTTGAATCATTTTTGGTACAGTCCCAAAAATCCATTTTCTGATGAAAAACGATGACTCCGGACCTGTCGAACGTTCCCAAAATGGTCAATATGGATGAAATTTTAACATTTAATCTTTTGACTCTAAATGACTGTTGGATGTGAATTATGACTTTTTCAACTAAAATAAGTGTGTTTAAAGTCATTTATGTGCCTGAAATTGGTCAAAATTAAAGCTTTTGAATAAGCAAAAACTCTGTAAAAATGGCAATTTTGGTCACTCTGAGGGGTTAAAAAGTGGTTATTCAACATGAGGCACGATCCATTTGACATTTTGAATCATTTTTGGTACAGTCCCAAAAATCCATTTTCTGATGAAAAACGATGACTCCGGACCTGTCGAACGTTCCCAAAATGGTCAATATGGATGAAATTTTAACATTTAATCTTTTGACTCTAAATGACTGTTGGATGTGAATTATGACTTTTTCAACTAAAAAAAGTGTGTTTAAAGTCATTTATGTGCCTGAAATTGGTCAAAATTAAAGCTTTTGAATAAGCAAAAACTCTCTAAAAATGGCAATTTTGGTCACTCTGAGGGGTTAAAAAGTGGTTATTCAACATGAGGCACAATCCATTTGACATTTTGAATCATTTTTGGTACAGTCCCAAAAATCCATTTTCTGATGAAAAACGATGACTCCGGACCTGTCGAACGTTCCCAAAATGGTCAATATGGATGAAATTTTAACATTTAATCTTTTGACTCCAAATGACTGTTGGATGGGAATTATGACTTTTTCAACTAAAATAAGTGTGTTTAAAGTCATTTATGTGCCTGAAATTGGTCAAAATTGAAGCTTTTGAGTAAGCCAAAACTCTGTAAAAATTGCCATTTTGGTCACTCTGAGGGGTTAAAAAGTGGTTATTCAACATGAGGCACGATCCATTTGACATTTTGAATCATTTTTGTACAGTCCCAAAAATCCATTTCTGATGAAAAACGATGACTCCGGACCTGTCGAACGATTCCAAAATGGTCAATATGGATGAAATTTTAACATGTAATCTTTTGACTCTAAATGACTGTTGGATGTGAATTATGACTTTTTCAACTAAAATAAGTGTGTTTAAAATCATTATGGCGCCTGAAATTGGTCAAAATTGAAGCTTTTGAGTAAGCAAAACTCTGTAAAAATTGCCATTTTGGTCACTCTGAGGGGTTAAAAAGTGGTTATTCAACACGAGGCACGATCCAATTGACATTTTGAATCATTTTTGGTACAGTCCCAAAAATTCATTTTCTGATGAAAAACGATGACTCCGGACCTGTCAGACGTTTCCAAAATGGTCAATATGGATGAAATTTTAACATTTAATCTTTTGACTCTAAATGACTGTTGGATGTAAATTATGACTTTTTCAACTAAATCAAGTGTGTTTAAAGTCATTTATGTGCCTGAAATTGGTCAAAATTGAAGCTTTTGAGTAAGCAAAACTCTGTAAAAATTGCCATTTTGGTCACTCTGAGGGGTTAAAAAGTGGTTATTCAACATGAGGCACGATCCATTTGACATTTTGAATCATTTTTGGTACAGTCCCAAAAATCCATTTTTTGATGAAAAACGATGACTCCGGACCTGTCGAACGATTCCAAAATGGTCAATATGGATGAAATTTTAACATGTAATCTTTTGACTCTAAATGACTGTTGGATGTGAATTATGACTTTTTCAACTAAAATAAGTGTGTTTAAAATCATTTATGCGCCTGAAATTGGTCAAAATTAAAGCTTTTGAGTAAGCAAAACTCTGTAAAAATGGCCGTTTGGTCACTCTGAGGGGTTAAAATGTGGTTATTCAACATGAGGCATGATCCAATTGACATTTTGAATCATTTTTGGTACAGTCCCAAAAATCCATTTTCTGATGAAAAACGATGACTCCGGACCTGTCGAACGTTTCCAAAATGGTCAATATGGATGAAATTTTAACATGTAATCTTTTGACTCTAAATGACTGTTGGATGTGAATTATGACTTTTTCAACTAAAATAGGTGTGTTTAAAGTCATTTATGTGCTGGAAATTGGTCAAAATTAAAGCTTTTGAATAAGCACAAACTTTGTAAAAATGGCAATTTTGGTCACTCTGAGGGGTTAAAAAGTGGTTATTCAACATGAGGCACGATCCATTTGACATTTTGAATCATTTTTGGTACAGTCCCAAAAATCCATTTTCTGATGAAAAACGATGACTCCGGACCTGTCGAACGTTTCCAAAATGGTCAATATGGATGAAATTTTAACATTTAATCTTTTGACTCTAAATGACTGTTGGATGTAAATTATGACTTTTTCAACTAAATCAAGTGTGTTTAAAGTCATTTATGTGCCTGAAATTGGTCAAAATTGAAGCTTTTGAGTAAGCAAAACTCTGTAAAAATTGCCATTTTGGTCATTCTGAGGGGTTAAAAAGTGGTTATTCAACATGAGGCACGATCCATTTGACATTTTGAATCATTTTTGGTACAGTCCCAAAAATTCATTTTCTGATGAAAAACGATGACTCCGGACCTGTCGAACGTTTCCAAAATGGTCAATATGGATGAAATTTTAACATTTAATCTTTTGACTCCAAATGACTGTTGGATGTGAATTATGACCTTTTCGACTAAAATAATGTGTTAAAGTCATTTCTGTGCCTGAAATTGGTCAAAATTGAAGCTTTTGAGTAAGCAAAACTCTGTAAAAATGGCAATGTTGGTCATTCTGAGGGGTTAAAAGTGGTTATTCAACATGAGGCACGATCCATTTGACATTTTGAATCATTTTGGTACAGTCCCAAAAATTCATTTTCTGATGAAAAACGATGACTCCGGACCTGTCGAACGTTTCCAAAATGGTCAATATGGATGAAATTTTAACATTTAATCTTTTGACTCCAAATGACTGTTGGATGGGAATTATGACTTTTTCAACTAAAATAAGTGTGTTTAAAGTCATTTATGTGCCTGAAATTGGTCAAAATTGAAGCTTTTGAGTAAGCAAAACTCTGTAAAAATGGCCATTTTGGTCACTCTGAGGGGTTAAAAAGTGGTTATTCAACATGAGGCACGATCCCATTTGACATTTTGAATCATTTTTGGTACAGTCCCAAAAATCCATTTTCTGATGAAAAATGATGACTCCGGACCTGTCGAACGTTCCCAAAATGGTCAATATGGATGAAATTTTTAACATTTAATCTTTAGACTCTAAATGACTGTTGGATGTGAATTATGACTTTTTCAACTAAAATAAGTGTGTTTAAAGTCATTTATGTGCCTGAAATTGGTCAAAATTAAAGCTTTTGAAAAAGCAAAAACTCTGTAAAAATGGCAATTTTGGTCACTCTGAGGGTTAAAAAGTGGTTATTCAACATGAGGCACGATCCATTTGACATTTTGAATCATTTTTGGTACAGTCCCAAAAATCAATTTTCTGATGAAAAGCGATGACTCCGGACCTGTCGAACGTTTCCAAAATGGTCAATATGGATGAAATTTTAACATTTAATCTTTTGACTCTAAATGACTGTTGGATGTGAATTATGACTTTTTCAACTAAATCAAGTGTGTTTAAAGTCATTTATGTGCCTGAAATTGGTCAAAATTGAAGCTTTTGAGTAAGCAAAACTCTGTAAAAATGGCCATTTTGGTCACTCTGAGGGTTAAAAGTGGTTATTCAACATGAGGCACGATCCAATTGACATTTTGAATCATTTTTGGTACAGTCCCAAAAATCCATTTTCTGATGAAAAACGATGACTCCGGGACCTGTCGAACGATTCCAAAATGGTCAATATGGATGAAATTTTAACATTTAATCTTTTGACTCTAAATGACTGTTGGATGTGAATTATGCCTTTTTCAAGTAAAATAAGTGTGTTTAAAGTCATTATGTGCCTGAAATTGGTCAAAATTAAAGCTTTTGAATAAGCAAAAACTCTGTAAAAATGGCAATTTTGGTCACTCTGAGGGGTTAAAAGTGGTTATTCAACATGAGGCACGATCCATTTGACATTTGAATCATTTTTGGTACAGTCCCAAAAATCTATTTCTGATGAAAAACGATGACTCCGGACCTGTCGAACGTTTCCAAAATGGTCAATATGGATGAAATTTTAACATGTAATCTTTGACTCTAAATGACTGTTGGATGTGAATTATGACTTTTTCAACTAAAATAAGTGTGTTTAAAATCATTTATGCGCCTGAAATTGGTCAAAATTAAAGCTTTTGAGTAAGCAAAACTCTGTAAAAATGGCCATTTTGGTCACTCTGAGGGGTGAAAAAGTGGTTATTCAACATGAGGCACGATCCATTTGACATTTTGAATCATTTTTAGTACAGTCCCAAAAATCCATTTTCTGATGAAAAACGATGACTCCGGACCCGTCGAACGTTCCCAAAATGGTCAATATGGATGAAATTTTAACATTTAATCTTTTGACTCCAAATGACTGTTGGATGTGAATTATGACCTTTTCGACTAAAATAAGTGTGTTTAAAGTCATTTCTGTGCCTGAAATTGGTCAAAATTGAAGCTTTTGAGTAAGCGAAACTCTGTAAAAATGGCAATGTTGGTCACTCTGAGGGGTTAAAAAGTGGTTATTCAACATGAGGCACGATCCATTTGACATTTTGAATCATTTTTGGTACAGTCCAAAAATCCATTTTCTGATGAAAAACGATGACTCCGGACCTGTCGAACATTCCCAAAATGGTCAATATGGATGAAATTTTAACATTTAATCTTTTGACTCTAAATGACTGTTGGATGTGAATTATGACTTTTCCAACTAAAATAAGTGTGTTTAAAGTCTTTATGTGCCTGAAATTGGTCAAAAATTAAAGCTTTTGAATAAGCAAAAACTCTGTAAAAATGGCAATTTTGGTCACTCTGAGGGGTTAAAAAGTGGTTATTCAACATGAGGCACGATCCATTTGACATTTTGAATCATTTTTGGTACAGTCCCAAAAATCCATTTTCTGATGAAAAACGATGACTCCGGACCTGTCGAACGATTCCAAAATGGTCAATATGGATGAAATTTTAACATTTAATCTTTTGACTCTAAATGACTGTTGGATGTGAATTATGCCTTTTTCAAGTAAAATAAGTGTGTTTAAAGTCATTTATGTGCCTGAAATTGGTCAAAATTAAAGCTTTTGAATAAGCAAAAACTCTGTAAAAATGGCAATTTTGGTCAATCTGAGGGGTTAAAAAGTGGTTATTCAACATGAGGCACGATCCAATTGACATTTTGGAATCATTTTTGGTACAGTCCCAAAAATCAATTTTCTGATGAAAAACGATGACTCCCGACCTGTCGAACGTTCCCAAAATGGTCAATATGGATGAAATTTTAACATTTAATCTTTTGACTCTAAATGACTGTTGGATGTGAATTATGACTTTTTCAACTAAAATAAGTGTGTTTAAAGTCATTTATGTGCCTGAAATTGGTCAAAATTAAAGCTTTTGAATAAGCAAAAACTCTGTAAAAATGGCAATTTGGTCACTCTGAGGGGTTAAAAAGTGGTTATTCAACATGAGGCACGATCCATTTGACATTTTGAATCATTTTTGGTACAGTCCCAAAAATCCATTTTCTGATGAAAAGCGATGACTCCGGACCTGTCGAACGTTTCCAAAATGGTCAATATGGATGAAATTTTAACATTTAATCTTTTGACTCTAAATGACTGTTGGATGTGAATTATGACTTTTTCAACTAAATCAAGTGTGTTTAAAGTCATTTATGTGCCTGAAATTGGTCAAAATTGAAGCTTTTGAGTAAGCAAAACTCTGTAAAAATGGCCATTTTGGTCACTCTGAGGGGGTTAAAAAGTGGTTATTCAACATGAGGCACGATCCAATTGACATTTTGAATCATTTTGGTACAGTCCCAAAAATCCATTTTCTGATGAAAAACGATGACTCCGGACCTGTCGAACGATTCCAAAATGGTCAATATGGATGAAATTTTAACATTTAATCTTTTGACTCTAAATGACTGTTGGATGTGAATTATGCCTTTTTCAAGTAAAATAAGTGTGTTTAAAGTCATTTATGTGCCTGAAATTGGTCAAAATTAAAGCTTTTGAATAAGCAAAAACTCTGTAAAAATGGCAATTTTGGTCAATCTGAGGGGTTAAAAAGTGGTTATTCAACATGAGGCACGATCCATTTGACATTTTGAATCATTTTTGGTACAGTCCCAAAAATCCATTTTCTGATGAAAAACGATGACTCCGGACCTGTCGAACGTTCCCAAAATGGTCAATATGGATGAAATTTTAACATTTAATCTTTAGACTCTAAATGACTGTTGGATGTGAATTATGACTTTTTCAACTAAAATAAGTGTGTTTAAAGTCATTTATGTGCCTGAAATTGGTCAAAATTAAAGCTTTTGAATAAGCAAAAACTCTGTAAAAATGGCAATTTTGGTCACTCTGAGGGGTTAAAAAGTGGTTATTCAACATGAGGCACGATCCATTTGACATTTTGAATCATTTTTGGTACAGTCCCAAAAATCTATTTTCTGATGAAAAACGATGACTCCGGACCTGTCGAACGTTTCCAAAATGGTCAATATGGATGAAATTTTAACATGTAATCTTTTGACTCTAAATGACTGTTGGATGTGAATTATGACTTTTTCAACTAAAATAAATGTGTTTAAAATCATTTATGCGCCTGAAATTGGTCAAAATTAAAGCTTTTGAGTAAGCAAAACTCTGTAAAAATGGCCATTTTGGTCACTCTGAGGGGTTAAAAAGTGGTTATTCAACATGAGGCACGATCCATTTGACATTTTGAATCATTTTTAGTACAGTCCCAAAAATCCATTTTCTGATGAAAAACGATGACTCCGGACCCGTCGAACGTTCCAAAATGGTCAATATGGATGAAATTTTAACATTTAATCTTTTGACTCCAAATGACTGTTGGATGGGAATTATGACTTTTTCAACTAAAATAAGTGTGTTTAAAGTCATTTATGTGCCTGAAATTGGTCAAAATTGAAGCTTTTGAGTAAGCAAAACTCTGTAAAAATGGCAATGTTGGTCACTCTGAGGGGTTAAAAAGTGGTTATTCAACATGAGGCACGATCCATTTGACATTTTAAATCATTTTTGGTACAGTCCTAAAAATCAATTTTCTGATGAAAAACGATGACTCCGGACCTGTCGAACGTTCCCAAAATGGTCAATATGGATGAAATTTTAACATTTAATCTTTTGACTCCAAATGACTGTTGGATGTGAATTATGACTTTTTCAACTAAAATAAGTGTGTTTAAAGTCATTTATGTGCCTGAAATTGGTCAAAATTAAAGCTTTTGAATAAGCAAAAACTCTGTAAAAATGGCAATGTTGGTCACTCTGAGGGGTTAAAAAGTGGTTATTCAACATGAGGCACGATCCATTTGACATTTTGAATCATTTTTGGTACAGTCCCAAAAATCCATTTTCTGATGAAAAACGATGACTCCGGACCTATCGACCGTTTCCAAAATGGTCAATATGGATGAAATTTTAACATTTAATCTTTTGACTCTAAATGACTGTTGGATGTGAATTATGACTTTTTCAACTAAATCAAGTGTGTTTAAAGTCATTTATGTGCCTGAAATTGGTCAAAATTGAAGCTTTTGAGTAAGCAAAACTCTGTAAAAATGGCCATTTTGGTCACTCTGAGGTGTTAAAAAGTGGTTATTCAACATGACGCACGATCCAATTGACATTTTGAATCATTTTTGGTACAGTCCCAAAAATCCATTTTCTGATGAAAAACGATGACTCCGGACCTGTCAAACGTTCCCAAAATGGTCAATATGGATGAAATTTTAACATTTAATCTTTAGACTCTAAATGACTGTTGGATGTGAATTATGCCTTTTTCAACTAAAATAAGTGTGTTTAAAGTCATTTATGTGCCTGAAATTGGTCAAAATTAATGCTTTTGAATAAGCAAAAACTCTGTAAAAATGGCAATTTTGGTCACTCTGAGGGGTTAAAAAGTGGTTATTCAACATGAGGCATGATCCATTTGACATTTTGAATCATTTTTGGTACAGTCCCAAAAATCCATTTTCTGATGAAAAACGATGACTCCGGACCTGTCGAACGTTTCCAAAATGGTCAATATGGATGAAATTTTAACATTTAATCTTTTGACTCTAAATGACTGTTGGATGTGAATTATGACTTTTTCAACTAAATCAAGTGTGTTTAAAGTCATTTATGTGCCTGAAATTGGTCAAAATTAAAGCTTTTGAATAAGCAAAAACTCTGTAAAAATGGCAATTTTGGTCACTCTGAGGGGTTAAAAAGTGGTTATTCAACATGAGGCACGATCCATTTGACATTTTGAATCATTTTTGGTACAGTCCCAAAAATCCATTTTCTGATGAAAAACGATGACTCCGGACCTGTCGAACGTTCCCAAAATGGTCAATATGGATGAAATTTTTACATTTAATCTTTTGACTCTAAATGACTGTTGGATGTGAATTATGACTTTTTCAACTAAAAAAAGTGTGTTTAAAGTCATTTATGTGCCTGAAATTGGTCAAAATTAAAGCTTTTGAATAAGCAAAAACTCTCTAAAAATGGCAATTTTGGTCACTCTGAGGGGTTAAAAAGTGGTTATTCAACATGAGGCACAATCCATTTGACATTTTGAATCATTTTTGGTACAGTCCCAAAAATCCATTTTCTGATGAAAAACGATGACTCCGGACCTGTCGAACGTTCCCAAAATGGTCAATATGGATGAAATTTTAACATTTAATCTTTTGACTCCAAATGACTGTTGGATGGGAATTATGACTTTTTCAACTAAAATAAGTGTGTTTAAAGTCATTTATGTGCCTGAAATTGGTCAAAATTGAAGCTTTTGAGTAAGCAAAACTCTGTAAAAATTGCCATTTTGGTCACTCTGAGGGGTTAAAAAGTGGTTATTCAACATGAGGCACGATCCATTTGACATTTTGAATCATTTTTGGTACAGTCCCAAAAATCCATTTTCTGATGAAAAACGATGACTCCGGACCTGTCGAACGATTCCAAAATGGTCAATATGGATGAAATTTTAACATGTAATCTTTTGACTCTAAATGACTGTTGGATGTGAATTATGACTTTTTCAACTAAAATAAGTGTGTTTAAAATCATTTATGCGCCTGAAATTGGTCAAAATTGAAGCTTTTGAGTAAGCAAAACTCTGTAAAAATTGCCATTTTGGTCACTCTGAGGGGTTAAAAAGTGGTTATTCAACACGAGGCACGATCCAATTGACATTTTGAATCATTTTTGGTACAGTCCCAAAAATTCATTTTCTGATGAAAAACGATGACTCCGGACCTGTCGAACGTTTCCAAAATGGTCAATATGGATGAAATTTTAACATTTAATCTTTTGACTCTAAATGACTGTTGGATGTAAATTATGACTTTTTCAACTAAATCAAGTGTGTTTAAAGTCATTTATGTGCCTGAAATTGGTCAAAATTGAAGCTTTTGAGTAAGCAAAACTCTGTAAAAATTGCCATTTTGGTCACTCTGAGGGGTTAAAAAGTGGTTATTCAACATGAGGCACGATCCATTTGACATTTTGAATCATTTTTGGTACAGTCCCAAAAATCCATTTTTTGATGAAAAACGATGACTCCGGACCTGTCGAACGATTCCAAAATGGT
This sequence comes from Lissotriton vulgaris, assembly GCF_964263255.1. Classification (NCBI taxonomy): domain Eukaryota; kingdom Metazoa; phylum Chordata; class Amphibia; order Caudata; family Salamandridae; genus Lissotriton; species Lissotriton vulgaris. The sequence goes on along the minus strand of NW_028240795.1, from coordinate 136,401 downwards.
CAATATGGATGAAATTTTAACATGTAATCTTTTGACTCTAAATGACTGTTGGATGTGAATTATGACTTTTTCAACTAAAATAAGTGTGTTTAAAATCATTTATGCGCCTGAAATTGGTCAAAATTAAAGCTTTTGAGTAAGCAAAACTCTGTAAAAATGGCCGTTTTGGTCACTCTGAGGGGTTAAAATGTGGTTATTCAACATGAGGCATGATCCAATTGACATTTTGAATCATTTTTGGTACAGTCCCAAAAATCCATTTTCTGATGAAAAACGATGACTCCGGACCTGTCGAACGTTTCCAAAATGGTCAATATGGATGAAATTTTAACATGTAATCTTTTGACTCTAAATGACTGTTGGATGTGAATTATGACTTTTTCAACTAAAATAGGTGTGTTTAAAGTCATTTATGTGCCTGAAATTGGTCAAAATTAAAGCTTTTGAATAAGCACAAACTTTGTAAAAATGGCAATTTTGGTCACTCTGAGGGGTTAAAAAGTGGTTATTCAACATGAGGCACGATCCATTTGACATTTTGAATCATTTTTGGTACAGTCCCAAAAATCCATTTTCTGATGAAAAACGATGACTCCGGACCTGTCGAACGTTTCCAAAATGGTCAATATGGATGAAATTTTAACATTTAATCTTTTGACTCTAAATGACTGTTGGATGTAAATTATGACTTTTTCAACTAAATCAAGTGTGTTTAAAGTCATTTATGTGCCTGAAATTGGTCAAAATTGAAGCTTTTGAGTAAGCAAAACTCTGTAAAAATTGCCATTTTGGTCATTCTGAGGGGTTAAAAAGTGGTTATTCAACATGAGGCACGATCCATTTGACATTTTGAATCATTTTTGGTACAGTCCCAAAAATTCATTTTCTGATGAAAAACGATGACTCCGGACCTGTCGAACGTTTCCAAAATGGTCAATATGGATGAAATTTTAACATTTAATCTTTTGACTCCAAATGACTGTTGGATGTGAATTATGACCTTTTCGACTAAAATAAGTGTGTTTAAAGTCATTTCTGTGCCTGAAATTGGTCAAAATTGAAGCTTTTGAGTAAGCAAAACTCTGTAAAAATGGCAATGTTGGTCATTCTGAGGGGTTAAAAAGTGGTTATTCAACATGAGGCACGATCCATTTGACATTTTGAATCATTTTTGGTACAGTCCCAAAAATTCATTTTCTGATGAAAAACGATGACTCCGGACCTGTCGAACGTTTCCAAAATGGTCAATATGGATGAAATTTTAACATTTAATCTTTTGACTCCAAATGACTGTTGGATGGGAATTATGACTTTTTCAACTAAAATAAGTGTGTTTAAAGTCATTTATGTGCCTGAAATTGGTCAAAATTGAAGCTTTTGAGTAAGCAAAACTCTGTAAAAATGGCCATTTTGGTCACTCTGAGGGGTTAAAAAGTGGTTATTCAACATGAGGCACGATCCATTTGACATTTTGAATCATTTTTGGTACAGTCCCAAAAATCCATTTTCTGATGAAAAATGATGACTCCGGACCTGTCGAACGTTCCCAAAATGGTCAATATGGATGAAATTTTAACATTTAATCTTTAGACTCTAAATGACTGTTGGATGTGAATTATGACTTTTTCAACTAAAATAAGTGTGTTTAAAGTCATTTATGTGCCTGAAATTGGTCAAAATTAAAGCTTTTGAAAAAGCAAAAACTCTGTAAAAATGGCAATTTTGGTCACTCTGAGGGGTTAAAAAGTGGTTATTCAACATGAGGCACGATCCATTTGACATTTTGAATCATTTTTGGTACAGTCCCAAAAATCAATTTTCTGATGAAAAGCGATGACTCCGGACCTGTCGAACGTTTCCAAAATGGTCAATATGGATGAAATTTTAACATTTAATCTTTTGACTCTAAATGACTGTTGGATGTGAATTATGACTTTTTCAACTAAATCAAGTGTGTTTAAAGTCATTTATGTGCCTGAAATTGGTCAAAATTGAAGCTTTTGAGTAAGCAAAACTCTGTAAAAATGGCCATTTTGGTCACTCTGAGGGGTTAAAAAGTGGTTATTCAACATGAGGCACGATCCAATTGACATTTTGAATCATTTTTGGTACAGTCCCAAAAATCCATTTTCTGATGAAAAACGATGACTCCGGACCTGTCGAACGATTCCAAAATGGTCAATATGGATGAAATTTTAACATTTAATCTTTTGACTCTAAATGACTGTTGGATGTGAATTATGCCTTTTTCAAGTAAAATAAGTGTGTTTAAAGTCATTTATGTGCCTGAAATTGGTCAAAATTAAAGCTTTTGAATAAGCAAAAACTCTGTAAAAATGGCAATTTTGGTCACTCTGAGGGGTTAAAAAGTGGTTATTCAACATGAGGCACGATCCATTTGACATTTTGAATCATTTTTGGTACAGTCCCAAAAATCTATTTTCTGATGAAAAACGATGACTCCGGACCTGTCGAACGTTTCCAAAATGGTCAATATGGATGAAATTTTAACATGTAATCTTTTGACTCTAAATGACTGTTGGATGTGAATTATGACTTTTTCAACTAAAATAAGTGTGTTTAAAATCATTTATGCGCCTGAAATTGGTCAAAATTAAAGCTTTTGAGTAAGCAAAACTCTGTAAAAATGGCCATTTTGGTCACTCTGAGGGGTGAAAAAGTGGTTATTCAACATGAGGCACGATCCATTTGACATTTTGAATCATTTTTAGTACAGTCCCAAAAATCCATTTTCTGATGAAAAACGATGACTCCGGACCCGTCGAACGTTCCCAAAATGGTCAATATGGATGAAATTTTAACATTTAATCTTTTGACTCCAAATGACTGTTGGATGTGAATTATGACCTTTTCGACTAAAATAAGTGTGTTTAAAGTCATTTCTGTGCCTGAAATTGGTCAAAATTGAAGCTTTTGAGTAAGCGAAACTCTGTAAAAATGGCAATGTTGGTCACTCTGAGGGGTTAAAAAGTGGTTATTCAACATGAGGCACGATCCATTTGACATTTTGAATCATTTTTGGTACAGTCCCAAAAATCCATTTTCTGATGAAAAACGATGACTCCGGACCTGTCGAACATTCCCAAAATGGTCAATATGGATGAAATTTTAACATTTAATCTTTTGACTCTAAATGACTGTTGGATGTGAATTATGACTTTTCCAACTAAAATAAGTGTGTTTAAAGTCATTTATGTGCCTGAAATTGGTCAAAATTAAAGCTTTTGAATAAGCAAAAACTCTGTAAAAATGGCAATTTTGGTCACTCTGAGGGGTTAAAAAGTGGTTATTCAACATGAGGCACGATCCATTTGACATTTTGAATCATTTTTGGTACAGTCCCAAAAATCCATTTTCTGATGAAAAACGATGACTCCGGACCTGTCGAACGATTCCAAAATGGTCAATATGGATGAAATTTTAACATTTAATCTTTTGACTCTAAATGACTGTTGGATGTGAATTATGCCTTTTTCAAGTAAAATAAGTGTGTTTAAAGTCATTTATGTGCCTGAAATTGGTCAAAATTAAAGCTTTTGAATAAGCAAAAACTCTGTAAAAATGGCAATTTTGGTCAATCTGAGGGGTTAAAAAGTGGTTATTCAACATGAGGCACGATCCAATTGACATTTTGAATCATTTTTGGTACAGTCCCAAAAATCAATTTTCTGATGAAAAACGATGACTCCCGACCTGTCGAACGTTCCCAAAATGGTCAATATGGATGAAATTTTAACATTTAATCTTTTGACTCTAAATGACTGTTGGATGTGAATTATGACTTTTTCAACTAAAATAAGTGTGTTTAAAGTCATTTATGTGCCTGAAATTGGTCAAAAAAAAAGCTTTTGAATAAGCAAAAACTCTGTAAAAATGGCAATTTTGGTCACTCTGAGGGGTTAAAAAGTGGTTATTCAACATGAGGCACGATCCATTTGACATTTTGAATCATTTTTGGTACAGTCCCAAAAATCCATTTTCTGATGAAAAACGATGACTCCGGACCTGTCGAACGTTCCCAAAATGGTCAATATGGATGAAATTTTAATATTTAATCTTTTGACGCCAAATGACTGTTGGATGGGAATTATGACTTTTTCAACTAAAATAAGTGTGTTTAAAGTCATTTATGTGCCTGAAATTGGTCAAAATTGAAGCTTTTGAGTAAGCAAAACTCTGTAAAAATGGCCATTTTGGTCACTCTGAGGGGTTAAAAAGTGGTTATTCAACATGAGGCATGATCCATTTGACATTTTGAATCATTTTTGGTACAGTCCCAAAAATCCATTTTCTGATGAAAAACGATGACTCAGGACCTGTCGAACGTTCCCAAAATGGTCTATATGGATGAAATTTTAACATTTAATCTTTAGACTCTAAATGACTGTTGGATGTGAATTATGACTTTTTCAACTAAAATAAGTGTGTTTAAAGTCATTTATGTGCCTGAAATTGGTCAAAATTAAAGCTTTTGAATAAGCAAAAACTCTGTAAAAATGGCAATTTTGGTCACTCTGAGGGGTTAAAAAGTGGTTATTCAACATGAGGCACGATCCATTTGACATTTTGAATCATTTTTGGTACAGTCCCAAAAATCCATTTTCTGATGAAAAACGATGACTCCGGACCTGTCGAACGTTTCCAAAATGGTCAATATGGATGAAATTTTAACATGTAATCTTTTGACTCTAAATGACTGTTGGATGTGAATTATGACTTTTTCAACTAAAATAAGTGTGTTTAAAATCATTTATGCGCCTGAAATTGGTCAAAATTAAAGCTTTTGAGTAAGCAAAACTCTGTAAAAATGGCCATTTTGGTCACTCTGAGGGGTTAAAAAGTGGTTATTCAACATGAGGCACGATCCATTTGACATTTTGAATCATTTTTGGTACAGTCCCAAAAATCCATTTTCTGATGAAAAACGATGACTCCGTACCTGTCGAACGTTTCCAAAATGGTCAATATGGATGAAATTTTAACATTTAATCTTTTGACTCTAAATGACTGTTGGATGTGAATTATGACTTTTTCAACTAAAATATGTGTGTTTAAAGTCATTTATGTGCCTGAAATTGGTCAAAATTGAAGCTTTTGAGTAAGCGAAACTCTGTAAAAATGGCAATGTTGGTCACTCTGAGGGGTTAAAAAGTGGTTATTCAACATGAGGCACGATCCATTTGACATTTTGAATCATTTTTGGTACAGTCCTAAAAATCAATTTTCTGATGAAAAACGATGACTCCGGACCTGTCGAACGTTCCCAAAATGGTCAATATGGATGAAATTTTAACATTTAATCTTTTGACTCCAAATGACTGTTGGATGTGAATTATGACTTTTTCAACTAAAATAAGTGTGTTTAAAGTCATTTATGTGCCTGAAATCGGTCAAAATTAAAGCTTTTGAATAAGCAAAAACTCTGTAAAAATGGCAATTTTGGTCACTCTGAGGGGTTAAAAAGTGGTTATTCAACATGAGGCACGATCCATTTGACATTTTGAATCATTTTTGGTACAGTCCCAAAAATTCATTTTCTGATGAAAAACGATGACTCCGGACCTGTCGAACGTTTCCAAAATGGTCAATATGGATGAAATTTTAACATTTAATCTTTTGACTCTAAATGACTGTTGGATGTGAATTATGACTTTTTCAACTAAAATAAGTGTGTTTAAAGTCATTTATGTGCCTGAAATTGGTCAAAATTAAAGCTTTTGAATAAGCAAAAACTCTGTAAAAATGGCAATTTTGGTCACTCTGAGGGGTTAAAAAGTGTTTATTCAACATGAGGCACGATCCATTTGACATTTTGAATCATTTTTGGTACAGTCCCAAAAATCCATTTTCTGATGAAAAACGATGACTCCGGACCTGTCGAACGTTTCCAAAATGGTCAATATGGATGAAATTTTAACATTTAATCTTTTGACTCTAAATGACTGTTGGATGTGAATTATGACTTTTTCAACTAAATCAAGTGTGTTTAAAGTCATTTATGTGCCTGAAATTGGTCAAAATTGAAGCTTTTGAGTAAGCAAAACTCTGTAAAAATGGCCATTTTGGTCACTCTGAGGGGTTAAAAAGTGGTTATTCAACATGAGGCACGATCCAATTGACATTTTGAATCATTTTTGGTACAGTCCCAAAAATCAATTTTCTGATGAAAAATGATGACTCCGGACCTGTCGAACGATTCCAAAATGGTCAATATGGATGAAATTTTAACATGTAATCTTTTGACTCTAAATGACTGTTGGATGTGAATTATGACTTTTCCAACTAAAATAAGTGTGTTTAAAATCATTTATGCGCCTGAAATTGGTCAAAATTAAAGCTTTTGTGTAAGCAAAACTCTGTAAAAATGGCCATTTTGGTCACTCTGAGGGGTTAAAAAGTGGTTATTCAACATGAGGCACGATCCAATTGACATTTTGAATCATTTTTGGTACAGTCCCAAAAATCCATTTTCTGATGAATAACGATGACTCCGGACCTGTCGAATGATTCCAAAATGGTCAATATGGATGAAATTTTAACATTTAATCTTTTGACTCTAAATGACTGTTGGATGTGAATTATGACTTTTTCAACTAAAATAAGTGTGTTTAAAGTCATTTATGTGCCTGAAATTGGTCAAAATTAAAGCTTTTGAATAAGCAAAAACTCTGTAAAAATGGCAATTTTGGTCACTCTGAGGGGTTAAAAAGTGGTTATTCAACATGAGGCACGATCCATTTGACATTTTGAATCATTTTTGGTACAGTCCCAAAAATCCATTTTCTGATGAAAAACAATGACTCCGGACCTGTCGAACGTTCCCAAAATGGTCAATATGGATGAAATTTTAACATTTAATCTTTTGACTCCAAATGACTGTTGGATGGGAATTATGACTTTTTCAACTAAAATAAGTGTGTTTAAAGTCATTTATGTGCCTGAAATTGGTCAAAATTGAAGCTTTTGAGTAAGCAAAACTCTGTAAAAATGGCAATGTTGGTCACTCTGAGGGGTTAAAAAGTGGTTATTCAACATGAGGCACGATCCATTTGACATTTTGAATCATTTTTGGTACAGTCCCAAAAATCAATTTTCTGATGAAAAACGATGACTCCGGACCTGTCGAACGTTTCCAAAATGGTCAATATGGATGAAATTTTAACATTTAATCTTTTGACTCTAAATGACTGTTGGATGTGAATTATGACTTTTTCAACTAAAATAAGTGTGTTTAAAGTCATTTTGTAGTGTAGTTCCTAGTTTCCCACTAGGCCCTGCGCATTGGAATAACATAAACAGTAGTATCGACGTGGAACTGCTTATATTCCAGGCCTCCACTGACTATGCTAAACTTAATTGGGTTGTGTTACCAACTAGCTCAGAGGTCACTGGAAACTTTCTTCTCTGCATAGGAAGTGATCAGCTTCCTTGGCACAGACAAGAAGGGATTCAGCTTTCCAACAACCGTGCAACATGACAACTTTGCTCCTCAGATCAAGAGTCGATCTCTAGGGTCGTGTGAAACAATAGACATAGATTTCACTCAGTCAGTCTAGTGCAGTTTACTTTCACAGTATGTAGAGAATAGAGAGACGGGCGTTTATCAATAAAGGGTTATCATTTATTGAACAGTCTTTCTTCTCATACAAGAGAAATGTATTGCCACAATTGCAATAACTGTTATTATGAAAAGTACGTACAGTAAGATAAGAATAGCGAAATAGAACTGTAAAAGCATTGATATGGTTTCTTAGCCATACAATGGTTTAAAAGTAATAAAACATATATACAGTCATATATACATTAGGCTAACATACTCAACTGGTGCTTCTAACTAAGCCTACCCCAGTGTGCCTGACCTAGGCCTAACACGTGAGAAGGGGAGTAAGTAAGTAGCTTAAGTTAAGTTGGTTTTGCCAAGGTTTGTTTCAAGAATTCTCGTCTAAGGGTTTAGTCAACACCATACCTCTGAATAGAATGATGGAGGATTGGTATCTCCTTCAGGGGTCTCTCTCGATATCCCAGTCACCCGCGAGGGTAAACTGGAAGCGCCGGGACTGGATTTCTCTGCACGAGAAAGGCAGCGGCTTCTCTCAGCGCGTCTGGAGGAAGGAGGGGTGACAGCGTCCGCGGGCAGCTGGGCTGGATGTCTTCGCAGAGGACGGCTGCACGGCTCCTCAAGCGTACTGCACCATAGGTCGCGCTGTAGCGGCGATAATGGTAATCAGTAGCTTCACCACCACAGGATAGCAGGCTGCAGCGACAGAGTGCTAGTTTTTACCAACACGGGGTCATGCAGGCAGCTGGCATCAGCAACATGTTCGCTCATTGCTTAAGGCAACGTTGGTAATATTTATACCTGACAGGTGCCGGGTTTGACGCAAGTTTGCTGGACATAAGACGTCAATTAAAGATGTCACTAGGAAGTGATAGTTATCAGTTGCTCATTAGAGTTCCATTACTAATCAAAACATAGCAAGCGGGGATTTCCAGGTTTGCTAAGTTTTTATCTTGTTGAAGAACTCGGAGTGTTATCTAGGAATATCAGATAGTGACTGCTGCTCTGTCATTGCACTAATTGGTCGCAAAGGAAGTAGCAGAGAGTCATGCTGGAATGTGGCTCTGTGGCTCTGCTCGTGTGAGGCCAGAGATGACTTTTCAGAAAATCGCACTTGAACGGTTATGCCAATATAGGGAATAAATGGATTTATAGCCGAATAGGGGCATAAGGTCACAGTATCGATCAGGAACCTAGATAAGCACATGACACCCACTCCACGAATTCATGTCCATCAAAATTACTAAAACTAAGCAATTAGATGCATGTGTAACATGGTGTAACATAGCCCACCCCAAAATACATAAATGCATTCGAAATAGGCGTACTTGTAACACATGGAATTTAGGTACTGTACGTTTTTTAAAAGCATAGTAATCATTCAAAAATTATTGCATATGAAGTCAATGAACGATTATGCAAAAGAATTACACATGAAGTATCTCTGACAGAAGAAATGCGAGATAAATCATCACATAAAAATGCATTGTAATAAAATGTGTGCTAGAGGCTGGTGTTATGTTGTTATGTCTCTAGATGTGTTTTTAGAAATAGAAGTGTGAAGCTTCTGTTCTCTAAGAATAGTTTTTACGTTAAGCAAAGAATTGTTCGTGCCAAAAAGAGAGGGTCAATATTTTAAAAAAAAATTGTCCAATTCAAAGAAAAAATCAGTTTACCAAAGCTCCTGGCAGTTTTATGTTGATCAAAACTGAAGGCCGAATTCAGAGTTCATGGGAACGCTGTGTGTCGGAAAGCTTCTCAAAAGTTATTGTTTCTCTGTGGGTGAGAACATCGTATCAGACAGGCTCGCAAAGAATTGGTCTACAAAATCAGGTGATAGTTCAACCAAATTAGATAGCGCTGAAACTTGGCAGGTGTGAGAATGATTGCTGTCATCGAATGCAGGATCAGCAATGCTCACAGAACGTTGTACCTGGATGATGTTGCTTTTGTCACTCGCTCCACTGTTACCACTTGGCTGTAGTACAGGAGTCTCCACGAATGCCGTCATCAGGATTGGTAGCCGCTGGGGACAACACAATGCGTGAGCCGTTATTGGACTTAGCAAAGTATCGACGTCCATTGGTACTGCTGATGGAAGTGAAAGACAGATGTCCAACACGCATTCCTCGCCGCAAAGCATACACCGTAGCACAGGTAAAATGCAATTTTGCCATATCGGTCTGAATGAAAGGAACCAGGTCATGTTTAGATCTCTCAGCCTGGCCAATCCGAGGACGTTAGTTATCCTGTCCCTGTAGCGCATTGCTAGGATTGTTTCTTCCATTCCCATGGGAGCTATGTCTGAGCCGAGGCTTGCCATAACGTAGCAGAAGGGTCAAAAATAGAATCCCTGCGATGAGTCCAAAAAATAGTGGAATACCACCAAAGATGGAGTGCACAAAATTAGGAAAGATTCCCAAAATTGCCTGGAAGGGTGTTAGCAGTCCCGTAAAGACTGTCTTAAATATGCCTGGGATGCTTGTAGCACTAGACATGTTAAGGAGTTGGTCGAGCATTTGTACGAAATGCACGGGGCAATTTGTTGATAAAAGGTCATGGACTTCAGTAGCCGTCCTTGCGACTAGAAGATCATACGTCTCTTTAGATGACGTTATAGGCACTGTTGTCTGTAAAAGCACAGATTTCATTTTGCTTAATGTATCAATTCGTATAGAATAGAGATTCAGACGAGGCCAGAGGGGAGTCACTGTGTCTGGAGGCCCGCTCGGGAACAATGCTTGCATACAACATTTGACCATGGACGTTACTTCTACTAGATAACTTAGTCCGGGCGCGAGGCCACAGCACCTGTGATCCGTTCTTAGAATGTAACTCCCGTTTGCGAGTTGCATAAAGAAGGGCTCTATCTGAGTTGCAGGTGTGACTAGCTGGTGGCATGAAAGGTTGTTTGAATTGCCATCACATGCTCCGTGTAAATTAATACCCTGACACAAAAGTATACCGCTTAGTGAGTGTTTACAGTTGTCACCACTAAGAAATACATTTTTGTCGCTGTCACTATAGCAAGAATGAGTGTATGGTAATTTCCATTCGGATTTAACATATCCCTTACCCAATTGTTCATACTGGCCAGCAGGTATGTATTCAAGGCATTTATGAAATCGGAAAGTTGTTATCGGAATTGTGATAATTCCGTGTATTATCCATTCAATGACAGGGCTCTCTGACATTGTCAATGATAATCTCTCGAGTTTCTCGATGCTCAAAATTGTATAGTCTGCTCCTTTCTGTGCCAAACTGATCTGTTTATCAGTAAGGTTAAAAATTGAAAATAATGACGTTGTGTTTATCAGACGCCAAGGCACATAGCCTGAACGAAGATTTTGCAGCGTCCAGCCTAGTTCTATAATAGAGCGTAATTGAGACTGGCCATGTTGTAACATTAGCAAATCTCTGTCTATCACATCAAAGGCAGAGGATACAATATTGTCCAAAGAATATATTCTGGAAGACAGAGTCATTAACCCATTGTCTACCACAGAAAGTGATTTTTCCAAATTAATACGATCAATTTCTCGTATCTTTTCAGCTGTTTCAATTTGCTTTACTTTCCAAGCCTCGTTGTAAGCAGCATAGATACTGGTCGCTATGAAACGCTTTTGACGCTGTTTGCGTGGTCCAAGAATGAAATCGCGCAACTCAGCACCATCTTTTAACAAAGACAAGTGTTGCTTAATTTCAGCCAGTGTGGATGTAGTTAGCCATTCTAGGCAGAGCTTCCCTACACTGTATGTGGTTATAATTCCTGGATGTTGTCTCTGGGAATATCTCGAGTCTAATCTGGTCATTTTTAAACCCTGTGTTTTATTCAGGAATCTATCTTGACAGCTATTTGTGTCTGTAGGCCAGATTAACCACTTTTTCCAATCAGGATGTGTTCTGTTGAAATGTAAAATGTGTGACACGTCTAACTCATTATCTGCAGTTGTATTCTCAGCTATTGGCTTTGGTATAGACGGTGTTTTCATTTCTTTGTTCTTAGCTAGGCCAAGACAAGATGTTTGGTGTACAGTGTCATTTAAAAATAACATTTGTTCTGGTATCATGCAGGTTCTAAACAGTGCTTCTATGCCTTGCACCTGCCAATCTTTTGTACCCCAAATTGATTTTGTTTCAATATTATTTTTCCAATAATCAAAACCAAATGTCATCATTTTGTCATAAAATGCTTCTGAATATATCAATTTAGAATTTGTCAGCATTGTTTTCATGCCTGTTTTATCTAACAGTTTATAATAAAACGTTTCTGCATCACTGGTGTTAAACCCTGAAAAATATTTGAATTTCTCAAAAAATGCTTTAGAACTGCTTTTAGGTGGTGTAGAACAATGTTCCCATTGATTATACATAAAAACATTTCTAGGCTGTGCAGATTTATGCAAGTAATGATCCCCATAGTGGGTATAACAGAATAACTGCTCATAACTAGATGAACCTTGTAAATAATCATGATCTGTGAATCTAGCTGACATTACTAAATCAGACATCATGTCATTAATACTGTTAAAGTCCCAATCATCAGAGAATGTACTAGGTGTAACAAAGTCACTTAAGGAAACCTTTAGTTGATGAGGATACTTCAGGATTTCGACCGGACCATAGATCTCATAGTCTGTTTTCTCCCATACTACCCCACCAGGTATTGGAATTGCTGTGACATTTACTGTTGACAGTTCTCTTTTCTTCACGTGGGATGATCTGTGTGGTTTCAGGACTAGGTTGATGTTCTGACTTGCTGTGTCCATTCAATTGTAATGAACTTTCCTAAAATTAAAACTAAAATTAGGCATAGTAGGAGTATGAATACCCCTGAGATGATCCAATGCTCAATCAACGGTGAATCCAGATATAGTTCTTTGATTTGTTGAAGGAGTCCTGTTGTATTTTCTTTAGAATACTTTTTTGTTTCTGGCATCACTTCGGGCTCATTTTCATCTTCAGAGAAGTTGTCGAAGTTGATGAAATAACCAGAGGCAGTTCTGTCAATTGATGGGATTGTTCTTTCAATCTGTCTCTCGGTAGCACTTTCTGATGCCACATCATTGTAGACTGGTGTTGTTTCATGATGAACTGTTTCAATCTGTGTTTCAAGAGGCACGAGTTCCATGGCATTATTGCATAGTCCTTCATTGTGCACTGCAGGCTGATCGAATGTGATGAGTCTTTCAGTTTGAACCTCTTGGATTGTTGCAAGTTTGGGTATTCTGTTGTTTCTTGGGAGTCCACTGGGCCTACTGTTGATTATAGGCCACATGCTTGTGGTTTTACCAGGTCGATGGACACGACTCTGTTCTCCTTTTTACCAGCAAGGGGCGGTAGCACAACTGATCTTGTTCCGGTGACTGCTAAGACAGGTACTGCTTTTCTGTAAGAAGGCCCAAATTCCTTCTTAACCGCGATCTTTTCTCTGACTAGATCCCCAATCTTTGGAATCCAGACAGGCCTTGCTGGGGCTGTTGCGGGTGGTGCCTCGTCAGTGGTATTTGGCTGTTGCTTTAACTTTATGTTGCTTAATGATTTTCTTTGTTCATTCAGTTCCTGTAAAACAGCCAAACGGTCTTTTACTTCAAACTGCTTTGTTTCTGCTTGTACCACTGACATCTGACTATCGAGGTCCTGAACGTTCATTCTAATTCCGAACAATAGTTCGTATGGGCTGAAACCTTTTAGAGAATTTCTTGGCATGTTGTTAAGACTAGTCTGGACACTTATTAAATGTTTGACCCACCCAGCGCCTGAACCTAATACCTTCGCTGTTATAGATTGCTTTATGTCACGGTTTTTTCTTTCTACCACACTATTCCCTTCGGGGTGCGACGGACAAGAATACCGCAACCCAATTCCCATGCTGGCCATGGCCTCCCTATAAGCTCGAGAGCTGAAAGCAGGACCCTGGTCAGAATGGAACGTGGTAATTGCGTATGTGCCGATAAAGACTCGCTAATCTTTTATAACCGTTCTAGCGTCAGCCGAGCGCTGGAGACCTCATTTTTTAAGTGCTTTTCGTCTTAATGGTGTACACTGGGACGCGCTTCTCTTCTTTGATTGCGCAGATAGACCGCCTTATGCTGTCTAGAAGGGATCCTGAAACTACCCTGGCCTGTTCATTTCTGCGATCTCTGTTGCAGTCTTCACAATTTTGAGCAAAACATTGAATATCTATACTCATTCCTGGCCACCAGTACTCTGATTGCAATTCTTTCAGAGAGGCTTTGATTGTTTGGTGTCTCAGACCCAACCCCATGTGTGCTTCCAGTAGGAGGAAGCCCCTCCTGCTCCTGTTTGGAATTACTCTATCCCCCACTCCAGGGATTCGAGCAAAAGGAACGGAGTTTGCATCGATTATGTATGCATAATTGAGTGGATAGTTTACGGGTAGTGCTGCACAGTCGCCTTTTACGGTCGTTTTTACTGCCAGCATGGTTTCCCCGTCTATATACTTATCTGTACGCTTTTTTGTGGCTACGGAAGCCGGGTTAGTTGCTTCCGCGGTGGCTGTATTAGCCAATGAATTCCCTGCAACGTGAACGCCATCACGTTGAAGACTCTGTGCGTGAATCACGTGAGTCTTTTGTAGTTCTTTACTTAAAAGAGCTACCTCGTTCCAGAGCAATTTATGCTTTATTGTGGCACCTGTGTCATCTTTGTAGTCGTTTTCGATCCAACTCTGCAGTTTGTTGTTGTAAGAATTGACGCAAAAATGAGAATCGCACACTATAAGCGTGGGGAATTCGCGTTCTGCATTTTCTAGCGCCATCTTTAAAGATCTGATTTCAGTTCTCTGAACCGAACAGTTTCTTACAGATTCAGTTTTTGTTACTTTCGGTCTGAATTTACCGCACAGCCAACGACCTTTAATGATCGCACATGCTGCATTGTAGGATTTACTCTCTACATTAAAATGCTGTACAAAGCTATCTGTATAGATTATACAGGCGTATTGTGGGAGAGGCAAAATTTCGATTGGCAGAGGATATTCTTCTTCATATTCTAAATCATTCAGTTCTTCGAATTGCGGGGCGAAATAGTATTTCACGTCTTCCGCTCCTAGAGAATCTATGCACTGTATCCATTTCGGATCCAGTGACACTGTAGGCAGGTTTACTGGGCTGAATAGCGCTTCGAAGGCGGATTCCGCTGTAAGGATATTAATCCGTTTGCCGTGTGCTAGTTCTCTTTCATTTGCTAATGCGATTTGCACTGCGTTCACAGTTCTTTCTGTGTGACTGAATGTTTTTTCTGCTTGTGTGTACAAGTGAGATTTAATTGAAATAGGTACCTTTTCTCCCTCATTAGATGTTAGGTACGTGAATCCGCATCTTCCTGGGATGACTCGGATTACAAGATCGATCGTGTTGTCACGTGTATCTAATTTTGTTTTTGCTAACATGTCTGTTTGCAGTGATCTCAAAATTTCTGTGTGTTTTTGAGTCCAATTGATTTGTTTTAAATCAGGTTTTATTAGTTCGTAGAGAGGTTTAACCCTCTCTGCGTAATTTAGGATGTAAGTTCTTCCGAAATTCAGAAAACCTAGAATGGATTGTAAATTCTTCAGCGTTTTTGGAGCTTGGAGTACAGCGCACTTCTCTAAGAAGTTGTCCGCTAGGCTTTTCCCTTCACTTGATAATTCGTACCCTAAAAACAGTACTGTCAGATGGGCAATTCGAGACTTTTTAAAGTTGAATTTGTAACCCTCTGCTGCGAACCCAAGTATAATGGTGTTCACTCTTTTCAAGTGAGTATCCAAGTCGTCGTCTGTGAGATAAATATCATCTACGTAAGATAATGCTTCATCATCATAGATTTGTAGTAATTCTGTTACCCTAGCTGAGAATAGTCCTGGGCTGTTCTTGAACCCCTGTGGGAGTCGACAGAATTTTTTCTGTGACCCAAATGCGGAGAAAGCGGTCAGATATCTGCTTTCTGGTGCAATGTTTTGACAAAAGAAACCATTAGAAATGTCTAATGTCGTTTTGTATTTTTTCCTAACTATATTATTCATTAGGGCTGCACTATGCGAGTTTTGTACTGCAAAAGTTTTGCAACATGTATTAAGGTGTCTGTAGTCCAAAACTAGACGATATGAATTGTCTGGCTTGGAGACAGGAAACAAAGGATTGTTCATTTGAGAGGTGCATGTTTCAATCACCCCCTGGTACTCAAGTTGATCTAAGATCTCCCTGACCTGTTTTTTAGCTTCTTGCTTTATGGGATACTGCCGTTGGGCAGTTGGTTCATTTTTTAGTTGGATTTTGTGAGGTGTAGAATCCTCATCCCATCCTACATGATTTTTATACAATGCAGGTGCCTGGGCTACTGCCCATTTCCTTGCATATGTATATTTTTTGTGAATCGGTATGTGATTCGAGAAGGCAGGCATAATCACTTCTTCGCCACGAGGGCACTCCCTGACAAACTCCGGGGGCCAATCTTTTTCAGCTAACAGAATATCATAGCCTTTTGAGAGCTTATCCCAAAATAGACCCTTAATTTTCCTAGTCTTATCACCCTCTATACGCAATGTTATTTCGTATATTTTATGGGGCTCGCTAAGTCTGGCGTCGGCAGTTTCAACCTGAATGTATTCATTCGTGTCCACTGTCTCCAGATGACTCATCAAGATCTTGCGCGCTATACTGATTTCTGCTGCACTGTCCAACATTGTCAATGCCCACTCCCCGTTTTTCAACTGTGTCCTCAGTATTCTCGGCATGGTTGATTACTCTAATACTGGCTACCTTCTTTTTCTGAAATTGAGATTTCTTATTTTGAGCAGGTTCCTTGTCTTTGGACTTGGTGTGCTCTCCTGGGTCTGACCGTCCTCTTCTTTCCGAATTCTGTGGAAAAGATCGAGAGGGACGTGTATCAATACTTTGATATCTATCAGGTTTTTTTATATTATCCCTATTTCTAAGGTTATATCTTTTCTCAGAGGGCTCCCGTTGGGGAGACTGGCGTTCTCGAGTCGGAGTTCTCTCCCTCCGTCGAGGAGACCTTCCTCTGGACTGGAAAACTTTTTCCTTGGGAGTGGATTGTTTATTTCCATCCCAGCTCTTTTTAGGAGTGTTTAAATTATTTTTAATAAATAATTTTTCTGGATTTTCGAGCAGTTGGGGCTTAACTGGTTTCCCACCCAAGCTGTCTCTACCTAATTCTTCATAGCATTTTTCTATGATTTTTGCAAGCTCAACAGGATCTTTTATATCTGTTTCCCTCAACTTCTGGCGAATCGCCACAGATGCTGCTTCTCCCTTTACATTGGCTAATAATATAGCCGTGACCTGCTTGAAGTCTTTCAGTAATTTCATACCTAGATTTAAAGCTGGTTCTGGACCGAATTCATTTTGAATCTGTTTTAGCACGTCTGGTATTACCGCCATAGACGGAACACCGTGTGTTTTTGTGTAAATGGAAGCAAAGACTGTACCCCAAGTGTCACAGTCCTCCACGTGTGGTGCGATTCCCATAGGAAGGCAGATGGTCAAGATTCTGTGTTTCTCAATAGGGGTAGTATCAGGAAATACTGCCTCTATTTGAGTGATTTTCTGGGCTAACCAGAAAGGAATTTGTTCCCGTTTTACGGGTGTTTTACCAAGACATGACTGTATGTTCTGTGGTGTAATTTTATTTGTGTTCCCCTGATGAGGGGTCAGCTGGTGTGAATTAACAGCTGGCTGGACTGTTGCAGTCCGTATTACATATTGGACTAATTGCCTATGTATTTTTATTAATGTGTTTAGCTGTACTAACAGCTCTTCTCTAGACATTTTTATAATGTCAGGATGTGGTGTGTAGCTGGCTAGAACCGGCCACGTGGCTCCTGGTCTACCTAGTGGACCGAGCCTGGTTATGTGATCATTGTGTTTTAGGGCGCCATTAAACCAGAGCAGGTGCTCTTGAAATTTAAGTGGAATTTCAACCTCCTCGAAAGGAGCGTACTCTTCCGGAGGTTCCTCTATTTTGTAATAGTGAAACTCTTGTGTTATAGCGTTTACCGCTGGAAAGTTTATCCATGAATAGAATACCTCTGTCTGCCGATACTCGTGAGCCTCTATCACGAAAATTACTGTACCACCTTGAGGTGGCAGTCCGTTTTCTATAAGTTTTAAAGTTATAGATCTTCTTAACTGGACCGGGATGATAATAGCACCCGGGTCTGTGTATTCGGGACCTTGCTGAGTCGCATCTACTGCGGCCCCAGTGGTGCCGTTGTTTTCTACTGACATTGTATAAATGCAGTTTTTGCAGAGTAGGTCTCCAAGGAGACAAAGATTAGATGCACAATATTTTGGAACACTGTATCCTTCAACGTTGAATAAACCAGAGCTTTACATAGGAATCTCTTCCTACTAAGGTCGGGCGGATTTTAACCTTTCACCCACTCCAGACGTCTATTGGAGTATTTACGGGAGAAAAGGGTGTGAAATATGCACGACTGAGTTACTCTACAAGTCTTACGTTAGTTTATCGCCTTACCAAACGTTAGGGCGCCATGTAGTGTAGTTCCTAGTTTCCCACTAGGCCCTGCGCATTGGAATAACATAAACAGTAGTATCGACGTGGAACTGCTTATATTCCAGGCCTCCACTGACTATGCTAAACTTAATTGGGTTGTGTTACCAACTAGCTCAGAGGTCACTGGAAACTTTCTTCTCTGCATAGGAAGTGATCAGCTTCCTTGGCACAGACAAGAAGGGATTCAGCTTTCCAACAACCGTGCAACATGACAACTTTGCTCCTCAGATCAAGAGTCGATCTCTAGGGTCGTGTGAAACAATAGACATAGATTTCACTCAGTCAGTCTAGTGCAGTTTACTTTCACAGTATGTAGAGAATAGAGAGACGGGCGTTTATCAATAAAGGGTTAACATTTATTGAACAGTCTTTCTTCTCATACAAGAGAAATGTATTGCCACAATTGCAATAACTGTTATTATGAAAAGTACGTACAGTAAGATAAGAATAGCGAAATAGAACTGTAAAAGCATTGATATGGTTTCTTAGCCATACAATGGTTTAAAAGTAATAAAACATATATACAGTCATATATACATTAGGCTAACATACTCAACTGGTGCTTCTAACTAAGCCTACCCCAGTGTGCCTGACCTAGGCCTAACACGTGAGAAGGGGAGTAAGTAAGTAGCTTAAGTTAAGTTGGTTTTGCCAAGGTTTGTTTCAAGAATTCTCGTCTAAGGGTTTAGTCAACACCATACCTCTGAATAGAATGATGGAGGATTGGTATCTCCTTCAGGGGTCTCTCTCGATATCCCAGTCACCCGCGAGGGTAAACTGGAAGCGCCGGGACTGGATTTCTCTGCACGAGAAAGGCAGCGGCTTCTCTCAGCGCGTCTGGAGGAAGGAGGGGTGACAGCGTCCGCGGGCAGCTGGGCTGGATGTCTTCGCAGAGGACGGCTGCACGGCTCCTCAAGCGTACTGCACCATAGGTCGCGCTGTAGCGGCGATAATGGTAATCAGTAGCTTCACCACCACAGGATAGCAGGCTGCAGCGACAGAGTGCTAGTTTTTACCAACACGGGGTCATGCAGGCAGCTGGCATCAGCAACATGTTCGCTCATTGCTTAAGGCAACGTTGGTAATATTTATACCTGACAGGTGCCGGGTTTGACGCAAGTTTGCTGGACATAAGACGTCAATTAAAGATGTCACTAGGAAGTGATAGTTATCAGTTGCTCATTAGAGTTCCATTACTAATCAAAACATAGCAAGCGGGGATTTCCAGGTTTGCTAAGTTTTTATCTTGTTGAAGAACTCGGAGTGTTATCTAGGAATATCAGATAGTGACTGCTGCTCTGTCATTGCACTAATTGGTCGCAAAGGAAGTAGCAGAGAGTCATGCTGGAATGTGGCTCTGTGGCTCTGCTCGTGTGAGGCCAGAGATGACTTTTCAGAAAATCGCACTTGAACGGTTATGCCAATATAGGGAATAAATGGATTTATAGCCGAATAGGGGCATAAGGTCACAGTATCGATCAGGAACCTAGATAAGCACATGACAATTTATGTGCCTGAAATTGGTCAAAATTGTAGCTTTTGAGTAAGCAAAACTCTGTAAAAATGGCCATTTTGGTCACTCTGAGGGGTTAAAAAGTGGTTATTCAACATGAGGCACGATCCAATTGACATTTTGAATCATTTTTGGTACAGTCCCAAAAATTCATTTTCTGATGAAAAACGATGACTCCGGACCTGTCGAACGTTTCCAAAATGGTCAATATGGATGAAATTTTAACATTTAATCTTTTGACTCTAAATGACTGTTGGATGTAAATTATGACTTTTTCAACTAAATCAAGTGTGTTTAGTCATTTATGTGCCTGAAATTGGTCAAAATTGAAGCTTTTGAGTAAGCAAAACTCTGTAAAAATTGCCATTTTGGTCACTCTGAGGGGTTAAAAAGTGGTTATTCAACATGAGGCACGATCCATTTGACATTTTGAATCATTTTTGGTACAGTCCCAAAAATCCATTTTCTGATGAAAAACGATGACTCCGGACCCGTCGAACGTTCCCAAAATGGTCAATATGGATGAAATTTTAACATTTAATCTTTTGACTCCAAATGACTGTTGGATGGGAATTATGACTTTTTCAACTAAAATAAGTGTGTTTAAAGTCATTTATGTGCCTGAAATTGGTCAAAATTGAAGCTTTTGAGTAAGCAAAACTCTGTAAAAATGGCAATGTTGGTCACTCTGAGGGGTTAAAAAGTGGTTATTCAACATGAGGCACGATCCATTTGACATTTTGAATCATTTTTGGTACAGTCCTAAAAATCAATTTTCTGATGAAAAACGATGACTCCGGACCTGTCGAACGTTCCCAAAATGGTCAATATGGATGAAATTTTAACATTTAATCTTTTGACTCCAAATGACTGTTGGATGTGAATTATGACTTTTTCAACTAAAATAAGTGTGTTTAAAGTCATTTATGTGCCTGAAATCGGTCAAAATTAAAGCTTTTGAATAAGCAAAAACTCTGTAAAAATGGCAATTTTGGTCACTCTGAGGGGTTAAAAAGTGGTTATTCAACATGAGGCACGATCCATTTGACATTTTGAATCATTTTTGGTACAGTCCCAAAAATTCATTTTCTGATGAAAAACGATGACTCCGGACCTGTCGAACGTTTCCAAAATGGTCAATATGGATGAAATTTTAACATTTAATCTTTTGACTCTAAATGACTGTTGGATGTGAATTATGACTTTTTCAACTAAATCAAGTGTGTTTAAAGTCATTTATGTGCCTGAAATTGGTCAAAATTGAAGCTTTTGAGTAAGCAAAACTCTGTAAAAATGGCCATTTTGGTCACTCTGAGGGGTTAAAAAGTGGTTATTCAACATGAGGCACGATCCAATTGACATTTTGAATCATTTTTGGTACAGTCCCAAAAATCCATTTTCTGATGAAAAATGATGACTCCGGACCTGTCGAACGATTCCAAAATGGTCAATATGGATGAAATTTTAACATGTAATCTTTTGACTCTAAATGACTGTTGGATGTGAATTATGACTTTTCCAACTAAAATAAGTGTGTTTAAAATCATTTATGCGCCTGAAATTGGTCAAAATTAAAGCTTTTGAGTAAGCAAAACTCTGTAAAAATGGCCATTTTGGTCACTCTGAGGGGTTAAAAAATGGTTATTCAACATGAGGCACGATCCAATTGACATTTTGAATCATTTTTGGTACAGTCCCAAAAATCCATTTTCTGATGAATAACGATGACTCCGGACCTGTCGAATGATTCCAAAATGGTCAATATGGATGAAATTTTAACATTTAATCTTTTGACTCTAAATGACTGTTGGATGTGAATTATGACTTTTTCAACTAAAATAAGTGTGTTTAAAGTCATTTATGTGCCTGAAATTGGTCAAAATTAAAGCTTTTGAATAAGCAAAAACTCTGTAAAAATGGCAATTTTGGTCACTCTGAGGGGTTAAAAAGTGGTTATTCAACATGAGGCACGATCCATTTGACATTTTGAATCATTTTTGGTACAGTCCCAAAAATCCATTTTCTGATGAAAAACAATGACTCCGGACCTGTCGAACGTTCCCAAAATGGTCAATATGGATGAAATTTTAACATTTAATCTTTTGACTCCAAATGACTGTTGGATGGGAATTATGACTTTTTCAACTAAAATAAGTGTGTTTAAAGTCATTTATGTGCCTGAAATTGGTCAAAATTGAAGCTTTTGAGTAAGCAAAACTCTGTAAAAATGGCAATGTTGGTCACTCTGAGGGGTTAAAAAGTGGTTATTCAACATGAGGCACGATCCATTTGACATTTTGAATCATTTTTGGTACAGTCCCAAAAATCAATTTTCTGATGAAAAACGATGACTCCGGACCTGTCGAACGTTTCCAAAATGGTCAATATGGATGAAATTTTAACATTTAATCTTTTGACTCTAAATGACTGTTGGATGTGAATTATGACTTTTTCAACTAAAATAAGTGTGTTTAAAGTCATTTATGTGCCTGAAATTGGTCAAAATTGTAGCTTTTGAGTAAGCAAAACTCTGTAAAAATGGCCATTTTGGTCACTCTGAGGGGTTAAAAAGTGGTTATTCAACATGAGGCACGATCCAATTGACATTTTGAATCATTTTTGGTACAGTCCCAAAAATTCATTTTCTGATGAAAAACGATGACTCCGGACCTGTCGAACGTTTCCAAAATGGTCAATATGGATGAAATTTTAACATTTAATCTTTTGACTCTAAATGACTGTTGGATGTAAATTATGACTTTTTCAACTAAATCAAGTGTGTTTAAAGTCATTTATGTGCCTGAAATTGGTCAAAATTGAAGCTTTTGAGTAAGCAAAACTCTGTAAAAATTGCCATTTTGGTCACTCTGAGGGGTTAAAAAGTGGTTATTCAACATGAGGCACGATCCATTTGACATTTTGAATCATTTTTGGTACAGTCCCAAAAATCCATTTTCTGATGAAAAACGATGACTCCGGACCCGTCGAACGTTCCCAAAATGGTCAATATGGATGAAATTTTAACATTTAATCTTTTGACTCCAAATGACTGTTGGATGGGAATTATGACTTTTTCAACTAAAATAAGTGTGTTTAAAGTCATTTATGTGCCTGAAATTGGTCAAAATTAAAGCTTTTGAATAAGCAAAAACTCTGTAAAAATGGCAATGTTGGTCACTCTGAGGGGTTAAAAAGTGGTTATTCAACATGAGGCACGATCCATTTGACATTTTGAATCATTTTTGGTACAGTCCCAAAAATCCATTTTCTGATGAAAAACGATGACTCCGGACCTATCGACCGTTTCCAAAATGGTCAATATGGATGAAATTTTAACATTTAATCTTTTGACTCTAAATGACTGTTGGATGTGAATTATGACTTTTTCAACTAAATCAAGTGTGTTTAAAGTCATTTATGTGCCTGAAATTGGTCAAAATTGAAGCTTTTGAGTAAGCAAAACTCTGTAAAAATGGCCATTTTGGTCACTCTGAGGTGTTAAAAAGTGGTTATTCAACATGACGCACGATCCAATTGACATTTTGAATCATTTTTGGTACAGTCCCAAAAATCCATTTTCTGATGAAAAACGATGACTCCGGACCTGTCAAACGTTCCCAAAATGGTCAATATGGATGAAATTTTAACATTTAATCTTTAGACTCTAAATGACTGTTGGATGTGAATTATGACTTTTTCAACTAAATCAAGTGTGTTTAAAGTCATTTATGTGCCTGAAATTGGTCAAAATTGAAGCTTTTGAGTAAGCAAAACTCTGTAAAAATGGCCATTTTGGTCACTCTGAGGGGTTAAAAAGTGGTTATTCAACATGAGGCACGATCCAATTGACATTTTGAATCATTTTTGGTACAGTCCCAAAAATCCATTTTCTGATGAAAAATGATGACTCCGGACCTGTCGAACGATTCCAAAATGGTCAATATGGATGAAATTTTAACATGTAATCTTTTGACTCTAAATGACTGTTGGATGTGAATTATGACTTTTCCAACTAAAATAAGTGTGTTTAAAATCATTTATGCGCCTGAAATTGGTCAAAATTAAAGCTTTTGAGTAAGCAAAACTCTGTAAAAATGGCCATTTTGGTCACTCTGAGGGGTTAAAAAGTGGTTATTCAACATGAGGCACGATCCAATTGACATTTTGAATCATTTTTGGTACAGTCCCAAAAATCCATTTTCTGATGAATAACGATGACTCCGGACCTGTCGAATGATTCCAAAATGGTCAATATGGATGAAATTTTAACATTTAATCTTTTGACTCTAAATGACTGTTGGATGTGAATTATGACTTTTTCAACTAAAATAAGTGTGTTTAAAGTCATTTATGTGCCTGAAATTGGTCAAAATTAAAGCTTTTGAATAAGCAAAAACTCTGTAAAAATGGCAATTTTGGTCACTCTGAGGGGTTAAAAAGTGGTTATTCAACATGAGGCACGATCCATTTGACATTTTGAATCATTTTTGGTACAGTCCCAAAAATCCATTTTCTGATGAAAAACAATGACTCCGGACCTGTCGAACGTTCCCAAAATGGTCAATATGGATGAAATTTTAACATTTAATCTTTTGACTCCAAATGACTGTTGGATGGGAATTATGACTTTTTCAACTAAAATAAGTGTGTTTAAAGTCATTTATGTGCCTGAAATTGGTCAAAATTGTAGCTTTTGAGTAAGCAAAACTCTGTAAAAATGGCCATTTTGGTCACTCTGAGGGGTTAAAAAGTGGTTATTCAACATGAGGCACGATCCAATTGACATTTTGAATCATTTTTGGTACAGTCCCAAAAATTCATTTTCTGATGAAAAACGATGACTCCGGACCCGTCGAACGTTCCCAAAATGGTCACTATGGATGAAATTTTAACATTTAATCTTTTGACTCCAAATGACTGTTGGATGGGAATTATGACTTTTTCAACTAAAATAAGTGTGTTTAAAGTCATTTATGTGCCTGAAATTGGTCAAAATTGAAGCTTTTGAGTAAGCAAAACTCTGTAAAAATGGCAATGTTGGTCACTCTGAGGGGTTAAAAAGTGGTTATTCAACATGAGGCACGATCCATTTGACATTTTGAATCATTTTTGGTACAGTCCTAAAAATCAATTTTCTGATGAAAAACGATGACTCCGGACCTGTCGAACGTTCCCAAAATGGTCAATATGGATGAAATTTTAACATTTAATCTTTTGACTCCAAATGACTGTTGGATGTGAATTATGACTTTTTCAACTAAAATAAGTGTGTTTAAAGTCATTTATGTGCCTGAAATTGGTCAAAATTAAAGCTTTTGAATAAGCAAAAACTCTGTAAAAATGGCAATGTTGGTCACTCTGAGGGGTTAAAAAGTGGTTATTCAACATGAGGCACGATCCATTTGACATTTTGAATCATTTTTGGTACAGTCCCAAAAATCCATTTTCTGATGAAAAACGATGACTCCGGACCTATCGACCGTTTCCAAAATGGTCAATATGGATGAAATTTTAACATTTAATCTTTTGACTCTAAATGACTGTTGGATGTGAATTATGACTTTTTCAACTAAATCAAGTGTGTTTAAAGTCATTTATGTGCTTGAAATTGGTCAAAATTGAAGCTTTTGAGTAAGCAAAACTCTGTAAAAATGGCCATTTTGGTCACTCTGAGGTGTTAAAAAGTGGTTATTCAACATGACGCACGATCCAATTGACATTTTGAATCATTTTTGGTACAGTCCCAAAATTCAATTTTCTGATGAAAAACGATGACTCCGGACCTGTCAAACGTTCCCAAAATGGTCAATATGGATGAAATTTTAACATTTAATCTTTAGACTCTAAATGACTGTTGGATGTGAATTATGACTTTTTCAACTAAAATAAGTGTGTTTAAAGTCATTTATGTGCCTGAAATCGGTCAAAATTAAAGCTTTTGAATAAGCAAAAACTCTGTAAAAATGGCAATTTTGGTCACTCTGAGGGGTTAAAAAGTGGTTATTCAACATGAGGCACGATCCATTTGACATTTTGAATCATTTTTGGTACAGTCCCAAAAATTCATTTTCTGATGAAAAACGATGACTCCGGACCTGTCGAACGTTTCCAAAATGGTCAATATGGATGAAATTTTAACATTTAATCTTTTGACTCTAAATGACTGTTGGATGTGAATTATGACTTTTTCAACTAAAATAAGTGTGTTTAAAGTCATTTATGTGCCTGAAATTGGTCAAAATTAAAGCTTTTGAATAAGCAAAAACTCTGTAAAAATGGCAATTTTGGTCACTCTGAGGGGTTAAAAAGTGTTTATTCAACATGAGGCACGATCCATTTGACATTTTGAATCATTTTTGGTACAGTCTCAAAAATCCATTTTCTGATGAAAAACGATGACTCCGGACCTGTCGAACGTTTCCAAAATGGTCAATATGGATGAAATTTTAACATTTAATCTTTTGACTCTAAATGACTGTTGGATGTGAATTATGACTTTTTCAACTAAATCAAGTGTGTTTAAAGTCATTTATGTGCCTGAAATTGGTCAAAATTGAAGCTTTTGAGTAAGCAAAACTCTGTAAAAATGGCCATTTTGGTCACTCTGAGGGGTTAAAAAGTGGTTATTCAACATGAGGCACGATCCAATTGACATTTTGAATCATTTTTGGTACAGTCCCAAAAATCCATTTTCTGATGAAAAATGATGACTCCGGACCTGTCGAACGATTCCAAAATGGTCAATATGGATGAAATTTTAACATGTAATCTTTTGACTCTAAATGACTGTTGGATGTGAATTATGACTTTTCCAACTAAAATAAGTGTGTTTAAAATCATTTATGCGCCTGAAATTGGTCAAAATTAAAGCTTTTGAGTAAGCAAAACTCTGTAAAAATGGCCATTTTGGTCACTCTGAGGGGTTAAAAAGTGGTTATTCAACATGAGGCACGATCCAATTGACATTTTGAATCATTTTTGGTACAGTCATAAAAATCCATTTTCTGATGAATAACGATGACTCCGGACCTGTCGAATGATTCCAAAATGGTCAATATGGATGAAATTTTAACATTTAATCTTTTGACTCTAAATGACTGTTGGATGTGAATTATGACTTTTTCAACTAAAATAAGTGTGTTTAAAGTCATTTATGTGCCTGAAATTGGTCAAAATTAAAGCTTTTGAATAAGCAAAAACTCTGTAAAAATGGCAATTTTGGTCACTCTGAGGGGTTAAAAAGTGGTTATTCAACATGAGGCACGATCCATTTGACATTTTGAATCATTTTTGGTACAGTCCCAAAAATCCATTTTCTGATGAAAAACAATGACTCCGGACCTGTCGAACGTTCCCAAAATGGTCAATATGGATGAAATTTTAACATTTAATCTTTTGACTCCAAATGACTGTTGGATGGGAATTATGACTTTTTCAACTAAAATAAGTGTGTTTAAAGTCATTTATGTGCCTGAAATTGGTCAAAATTGAAGCTTTTGAGTAAGCAAAACTCTGTAAAAATGGCAATGTTGGTCACTCTGAGGGGTTAAAAAGTGGTTATTCAACATGAGGCACGATCCATTTGACATTTTGAATCATTTTTGGTACAGTCCCAAAAATCAATTTTCTGATGAAAAACGATGACTCCGGACCTGTCGAACGTTTCCAAAATGGTCAATATGGATGAAATTTTAACATTTAATCTTTTGACTCTAAATGACTGTTGGATGTGAATTATGACTTTTTCAACTAAAATAAGTCTGTTTAAAGTCATTTATGTGCCTGAAATTGGTCAAAATTGTAGCTTTTGAGTAAGCAAAACTCTGTAAAAATGGCCATTTTGGTCACTCTGAGGGGTTAAAAAGTGGTTATTCAACATGAGGCACGATCCAATTGACATTTTGAATCATTTTTGGTACAGTCCCAAAAATTCATTTTCTGATGAAAAACGATGACTCCGGACCTGTCGAACGTTTCCAAAATGGTCAATATGGATGAAATTTTAACATTTAATCTTTTGACTCTAAATGACTGTTGGATGTAAATTATGACTTTTTCAACTAAATCAAGTGTGTTTAAAGTCATTTATGTGCCTGAAATTGGTCAAAATTGAAGCTTTTGAGTAAGCAAAACTCTGTAAAAATTGCCATTTTGGTCACTCTGAGGGGTTAAAAAGTGGTTATTCAACATGAGGCACGATCCATTTGACATTTTGAATCATTTTTGGTACAGTCCCAAAAATCCATTTTCTGATGAATAACGATGACTCCGGACCTGTCGAATGATTCCAAAATGGTCAATATGGATGAAATTTTAACATTTAATCTTTTGACTCTAAATGACTGTTGGATGTGAATTATGACTTTTTCAACTAAAATAAGTGTGTTTAAAGTCATTTATGTGCCTGAAATTGGTCAAAATTAAAGCTTTTGAATAAGCAAAAACTCTGTAAAAATGGCAATTTTGGTCACTCTGAGGGGTTAAAAAGTGGTTATTCAACATGAGGCACGATCCATTTGACATTTTGAATCATTTTTGGTACAGTCCCAAAAATCCATTTTCTGATGAAAAACAATGACTCCGGACCTGTCGAACGTTCCCAAAATGGTCAATATGGATGAAATTTTAACATTTAATCTTTTGACTCCAAATGACTGTTGGATGGGAATTATGACTTTTTCAACTAAAATAAGTGTGTTTAAAGTCATTTATGTGCCTGAAATTGGTCAAAATTGAAGCTTTTGAGTAAGCAAAACTCTGTAAAAATGGCAATGTTGGTCACTCTGAGGGGTTAAAAAGTGGTTATTCAACATGAGGCACGATCCATTTGACATTTTGAATCATTTTTGGTACAGTCCCAAAAATCAATTTTCTGATGAAAAACGATGACTCCGGACCTGTCGAACGTTTCCAAAATGGTCAATATGGATGAAATTTTAACATTTAATCTTTTGACTCTAAATGACTGTTGGATGTGAATTATGACTTTTTCAACTAAAATAAGTGTGTTTAAAGTCATTTATGTGCCTGAAATTGGTCAAAATTGTAGCTTTTGAGTAAGCAAAACTCTGTAAAAATGGCCATTTTGGTCACTCTGAGGGGTTAAAAAGTGGTTATTCAACATGAGGCACGATCCAATTGACATTTTGAATCATTTTTGGTACAGTCCCAAAAATTCATTTTCTGATGAAAAACGATGACTCCGGACCTGTCGAACGTTTCCAAAATGGTCAATATGGATGAAATTTTAACATTTAATCTTTTGACTCTAAATGACTGTTGGATGTAAATTATGACTTTTTCAACTAAATCAAGTGTGTTTAAAGTCATTTATGTGCCTGAAATTGGTCAAAATTGAAGCTTTTGAGTAAGCAAAACTCTGTAAAAATTGCCATTTTGGTCACTCTGAGGGGTTAAAAAGTGGTTATTCAACATGAGGCACGATCCATTTGACATTTTGAATCATTTTTGGTACAGTCCCAAAAATCCATTTTCTGATGAAAAACGATGACTCCGGACCCGTCGAACGTTCCCAAAATGGTCAATATGGATGAAATTTTAACATTTAATCTTTTGACTCCAAATGACTGTTGGATGGGAATTATGACTTTTTCAACTAAAATAAGTGTGTTTAAAGTCATTTATGTGCCTGAAATTGGTCAAAATTGAAGCTTTTGAGTAAGCAAAACTCTGTAAAAATGGCAATGTTGGTCACTCTGAGGGGTTAAAAAGTGGTTATTCAACATGAGGCACGATCCATTTGACATTTTGAATCATTTTTGGTACAGTCCTAAAAATCAATTTTCTGATGAAAAACGATGACTCCGGACCTGTCGAACGTTCCCAAAATGGTCAATATGGATGAAATTTTAACATTTAATCTTTTGACTCCAAATGACTGTTGGATGTGAATTATGACTTTTTCAACTAAAATAAGTGTGTTTAAAGTCATTTATGTGCCTGAAATTGGTCAAAATTAAAGCTTTTGAATAAGCAAAAACTCTGTAAAAATGGCAATGTTGGTCACTCTGAGGGGTTAAAAAGTGGTTATTCAACATGAGGCACGATCCATTTGACATTTTGAATCATTTTTGGTACAGTCCCAAAAATCCATTTTCTGATGAAAAACGATGACTCCGGACCTATCGACCGTTTCCAAAATGGTCAATATGGATGAAATTTTAACATTTAATCTTTTGACTCTAAATGACTGTTGGATGTGAATTATGACTTTTTCAACTAAATCAAGTGTGTTTAAAGTCATTTATGTGCCTGAAATTGGTCAAAATTGAAGCTTTTGAGTAAGCAAAACTCTGTAAAAATGGCCATTTTGGTCACTCTGAGGGGTTAAAAAGTGGTTATTCAACATGAGGCACGATCCAATTGACATTTTGAATCATTTTTGGTACAGTCCCAAAAATCCATTTTCTGATGAAAAATGATGACTCCGGACCTGTCGAACGATTCCAAAATGGTCAATATGGATGAAATTTTAACATGTAATCTTTTGACTCTAAATGACTGTTGGATGTGAATTATGACTTTTCCAACTAAAATAAGTGTGTTTAAAATCATTTATGCGCCTGAAATTGGTAAAAATTAAAGCTTTTGAATAAGCAAAAACTCTGTAAAAATGGCCATTTTGGTCACTCTGAGGGGTTAAAAAGTGTTTATTCAACATGAGGCACGATCCATTTGACATTTTGAATCATTTTTGGTACAGTCCCAAAAATCCATTTTCTGATGAAAAACGATGACTCCGGACCTGTCGAACGTTTCCAAAATGGTCAATATGGATGAAATTTTAACATTTAATCTTTTGACTCTAAATGACTGTTGGATGTGAATTATGACTTTTTCAACTAAATCAAGTGTGTTTAAAGTCATTTATGTGCCTGAAATTGGTCAAAATTGAAGCTTTTGAGTAAGCAAAACTCTGTAAAAATGGCCATTTTGGTCACTCTGAGGGGTTAAAAAGTGGTTATTCAACATGAGGCACGATCCAATTGACATTTTGAATCATTTTTGGTACAGTCCCAAAAATCCATTTTCTGATGAAAAATGATGACTCCGGACCTGTCGAACGATTCCAAAATGGTCAATATGGATGAAATTTTAACATGTAATCTTTTGACTCTAAATGACTGTTGGATGTGAATTATGACTTTTCCAACTAAAATAAGTGTGTTTAAAATCATTTATGCGCCTGAAATTGGTCAAAATTAAAGCTTTTGAATAAGCAAAAACTCTGTAAAAATGGCAATTTTGGTCACTCTGAGGGGTTAAAAAGTGGTTATTCAACATGAGGCACGATCCATTTGACATTTTGAATCATTTTTGGTACAGTCCCAAAAATCCATTTTCTGATGAAAAACAATGACTCCGGACCTGTCGAACGTTCCCAAAATGGTCTATATGGATGAAATTTTAACATTTAATCTTTTGACTCTAAATGACTGTTGGATGTGAATTATGACTTTTTCAACTAAAATAAGTGTGTTTAAAGTCATTTATGTGCCTGAAATTGGTCAAAATTAAAGCTTTTGAATAAGCAAAAACTCTGTAAAAATGGCAATTTTGGTCACTCTGAGGGGTTAAAAAGTGGTTATTCAACATGAGGCACGATCCATTTGACATTTTGAATCATTTTTGGTACAGTCCCAAAAATCCATTTTCTGATGAAAAACGATGACTCCGGACCTGTCGAACGTTCCCAAAATGGTCAATATGGATGAAATTTTAACATTTAATCTTTTGACTCCAAATGACTGTTGGATGGGAATTATGACTTTTTCAAGTAAAATAAGTGTGTTTAAAGTCATTTATGTGCCTGAAATTGGTCAAAATTGAAGCTTTTGAGTAAGCAAAACTCTGTAAAAATGGCCATTTTGGTCACTCTGAGGGGTTAAAAAGTGGTTATTCAACATGAGGCACGATCCATTTGACATTTTGAATCATTTTTGGTACAGTCCCAAAAATCCATTTTCTGATGAAAAACGATGACTCCGGACCTGTCGAACGTTCCCAAAATGGTCAATATGGATGAAATTTTAACATTTAATCTTTAGACTCTAAATGACTGTTGGATGTGAATTATGACTTTTTCAACTAAAATAAGTGTGTTTAAAGTCATTTATGTGCCTGAAATTGGTCAAAATTAAAGCTTTTGAAAAAGCAAAAACTCTGTAAAAATGGCAATTTTGGTCACTCTGAGGGGTTAAAAAGTGGTTATTCAACATGAGGCACGATCCAATTGACATTTTGAATCATTTTTGGTACAGTCCCAAAAATCCATTTTCTGATGAAAAACGATGACTCCGGACCTGTCGAACGATTCCAAAATGGTCAATATGGATGAAATTTTAACATTTAATCTTTTGACTCTAAATGACTGTTGGATGTGAATTATGCCTTTTTCAAGTAAAATAAGTGTGTTTAAAGTCATTTATGTGCCTGAAATTGGTCAAAATTAAAGCTTTTGAATAAGCAAAAACTCTGTAAAAATGGCAATTTTGGTCACTCTGAGGGGTTAAAAAGTGGTTATTCAACATGAGGCACGATCCATGTGACATTTTGAATCATTTTTGGTACAGTCCCAAAAATCTATTTTCTGATGAAAAACGATGACTCCGGACCTGTCGAACGTTTCCAAAATGGTCAATATGGATGAAATTTTAACATGTAATCTTTTGACTCTAAATGACTGTTGGATGTGAATTATGACTTTTTCAACTAAAATATGTGTGTTTAAAGTCATTTATGTGCCTGAAATTGGTCAAAATTGAAGCTTTTGAGTAAGCAAAACTCTGTAAAAATGGCCATTTTGGTCACTCTGAGGGGTTAAAAAGTGGTTATTCAACATGAGGCACGATCCATTTGACATTTTGAATCATTTTTGGTACAGTCCCAAAAATTCATTTTCTGATGAAAAACGATGACTCCGGACCTGTTGAACGTTTCCAAAATGGTCAATATGGATGAAATTTTAACATTTAATCTTTTGACTCCAAATGAATGTTGGATGTGAATTATGACCTTTTCGACTAAAATAAGTGTGCTTAAAGTCATTTCTGTGCCTGAAATTGGTCAAAATTGAAGCTTTTGAGTAAGCAAAACTCTGTAAAAATGGCAATGTTGGTCACTCTGAGGGGTTAAAAAGTGGTTATTCAACATGAGGCACGATCCATTTGACATTTTGAATCATTTTTGGTACAGTCCCCAAAAAAAATTTTCTGATGAAAAACGATGACTCCGGACCTGTCGAACGTTCCTAAAATGGTCAATATGGATGAAATTTTAACATTTAATCTTTTGACTCTAAATGACTGTTGGATGTGAATTATGACTTTTTCAACTAAAATAAGTGTGTTTAAAGTCATTTATGTGCCTGAAATTGGTCAAAATTAAAGCTTTTGAATAAGCAAAAACTCTGTAAAAATGGCAATTTTGGTCACTCTGAGGGGTTAAAAAGTGGTTATTCAACATGAGGCACGATCCATTTGACATTTTGAATCATTTTTGGTACAGTCCCAAAAATCCATTTTCTGATGAAAAACGATGACTCCGGACCTGTCGAACGTTCCCAAAATGGTCAATATGGATGAAATTTTAACATTTAATCTTTTGACTCCAAATGACTGTTGGATGGGAATTATGACTTTTTCAACTAAAATAAGTGTGTTTAAAGTCATTTATGTGCCTGAAATTGGTCAAAATTGAAGCTTTTGAGTAAGCAAAACTCTGTAAAAATGGCCATTTTGGTCACTCTGAGGGGTTAAAAAGTGGTTATTCAACATGAGGCACGATCCATTTGACATTTTGAATCATTTTTGGTACAGTCCCAAAAATCCATTTTCTGATGAAAAACGATGACTCCGGACCTGTCGAACGTTCCCAAAATGGTCAATATGGATGAAATTTTAACATTTAATCTTTTGACTCCAAATGACTGTTGGATGTGAATTATGACCTTTTCGACTAAAATAAGTGTGTTTAAAGTCATTTCTGTGCCTGAAATTGGTCAAAATTAAAGCTTTTGAATAAGCAAAAACTCTGTAAAAATGGCAATTTTGGTCACTCTGAGGAGTTAAAAAGTGGTTATTCAACATGACGCACGATCCATTTGACATTTTGAATCATTTTTGGTACAGTCCCAAAAATCCATTTTCTGATGAAAAACGATGACTCCGGACCTGTCGAACAATCCCAAAATGGTCAATATGGATGAAATTTTAACATTTAATCTTTTGACTCTAAATGACTGTTGGATGTGAATTATGACTTTTTCAACTAAAATAAGTGTGTTTAAAGTCATTTATGTGCCTGAAATTGGTCAAAATTAAAGCTTTTGAATAAGCAAAAACCTGTAAAAATGGCAATTTTGGTCACTCTGAGGGGTTAAAAAGTGGTTATTCAACATGAGGCACGATCCATTTGACATTTTGAATCATTTTTGGTACAGTCCCAAAAATCCATTTTCTGATGAAAAACGATGACTCCGGACCTGTCGAACGTTCCCAAAATGGTCAATATGGATGAAATTTTAACATTTAATCTTTTGACTCCAAATGACTGTTGGATGTGAATTATGACCTTTTCGACTAAAATAAGTGTGTTTAAAGTCATTTCTGTGCCTGAAATTGGTCAAAATTGAAGCTTTTGAGTAAGCGAAACTCTGTAAAAATGGCAATGTTGGTCACTCTGAGGGGTTAAAAAGTGGTTATTCAACATGAGGCACGATCCATTTGACATTTTGAATCATTTTTGGTACAGTCCCAAAAATCCATTTTCTGATGAAAAACGATGACTCCGGACCTGTCGAACGTTTCCAAAATGGTCAATATGGATGAAATTTTAACATTTAATCTTTTGACTCTAAATGACTGTTGGAGGTGAATTATGACTTTTTCAACTAAAATAAGTGTGTTTAAAGTCATTTATGTGCCTGAAATTGGTCAAAATTGAAGCTTTTGAATAAGCAAAACTCTGTAAAAATAACAATGTTGGTCACTCTGAGGGGTTAAAAAGTGGTTATTCAACATGAGGCACGATCCACTTGACATTTTGAATCATTTTTGGTACAGTCCCAAAAATCCATTTTCTGATGAAAAACGATGACTCCGGACCTGTCAAACTTTCCCAAAATGGTCAATATGGATGAAATTTTAACATTTAATCTTTAGACTCTAAATGACTGTTGGATGTGAATTATGACTTTTTCAACTAAAATAAGTGTGTTTAAAGTCATTTCTGTGCCTGAAATTGGTCAAAATTAAAGCTTTTGAATAAGCACAAACTCTGTAAAAATGGCAATTTTGGTCACTCTGAGGGGTTAAAAAGTGGTTATTCAACATGAGGCACGATCCATTTGACATTTTGAATCATTTTTGGTACAGTCCCAAAAATCCATTTTCTGATGAAAAACGATGACTCCGGACCTGTCGAACGTTCACAAAATGGTCAATATAGATGAAATTTTAACATTTAATCTTTTGACTCCAAATGACTGTTGGATGGGAATTATGACTTTTTCAACTAAAATAAGTGTGTTTAAAGTCATTTATGTGCCTGAAATTGGTCAAAATTGAAGCTTTTGAGTAAGCAAAACTCTGTAAAAATGGCAATGTTGGTCACTCTGAGGGGTTAAAAAGTGGTTTTTCAACATGAGGCACGATCCATTTGACATTTTGAATCATTTTTGGTACAGTCCCAAAAATCCATTTTCTTATGAAAAACGATGACTCCGGACCTGTCGAACGTTTCCAAAATGGTCAATATGGATGAAATTTTAACATTTAATCTTTTGACTCTAAATGACTGTTGGATGTAAATTATGACTTTTTCAACTAAATCAAGTGTGTTTAAAGTCATTTATGTGCCTGAAATTGGTCAAAATTGAAGCTTTTGAGTAAGCAAAACTCTGTAAAAATTGCCATTTTGGTCATTCTGAGGGGTTAAAAAGTGGTTATTCAACATGAGGCACGATCCATTTGACATTTTGAATCATTTTTGGTACAGTCCCAAAAATTCATTTTCTGATGAAAAACGATGACTCCGGACCTGTCGAACGTTTCCAAAATGATCAATATGGATGAAATTTTAACATTTAATCTTTTGACTCCAAATGACTGTTGGATGTGAATTATGACCTTTTCTACTAAAATAAGTGTGTTTAAAGTCATTTCTGTGCCTGAAATTGGTCAAAATTGAAGCTTTTGAGTAAGCAAAACTCTGTAAAAATGGCAATGTTGGTCACTCTGAGGGGTTAAAAAGTGGTTATTCAACATGAGGCACGATCCATTTGACATTTTGAATCATTTTTGGTACAGTCCCAAAAATCCATTTTCTGATGAAAAACAATGACTCCGCACCTGTCGAACGTTCCCAAAATGGTCAATATGGATGAAATTTTAACATTTAATCTTTTGACTCTAAATGACTGTTGGATGTGAATTATGACTTTTTCAACTAAAATAAGTGTGTTTAAAGTCATTTATGTGCCTGAAATTGGTCAAAATTAAAGCTTTTGAATAAGCAAAAACTCTGTAAAAATGGCAATTTTGGTCACTCTGAGGGGTTAAAAAGTGGTTATTCAACATGAGGCACGATCCATTTGACATTTTGAATCATTTTTGGTACAGTCCCAAAAATCCATTTTCTGATGAAAAACGATGACTCCGGACCTGTCGAACGTTCCCAAAATGGTCAATATGGATGAAATTTTAACATTTAATCTTTTGACTCCAAATGACTGTTGGATGGGAATTATGACTTTTTCAACTAAAATAAGTGTGTTTAAAGTCATTTATGTGCCTGAAATTGGTCAAAATTGAAGCTTTTGAGTAAGCAAAACTCTGTAAAAATGGCCATTTTGGTCACTCTGAGGGGATAAAAAGTGGTTATTCAACATGAGGCACGATCCATTTGACATTTTGAATCATTTTTGGTACAGTCCCAAAAATCCATTTTCTGATGAAAAACGATGACTCCGGACCTGTCGAACGTTCCCAAAATGGTCAATATGGATGAAATTTTAACATTTAATCTTTAGACTCTAAATGACTGTTGGATGTGAATTATGACTTTTTCAACTAAAATAAGTGTGTTTAAAGTCATTTATGTGCCTGAAATTGGTCAAAATTAAAGCTTTTGAAAAAGCAAAAACTCTGTAAAAATGGCAATTTTGGTCACTCTGAGGGGTTAAAAAGTGGTTATTCAACATGAGGCACGATCCATTTGACATTTTGAATCATTTTTGGTACAGTCCCAAAGATCAATTTTCTGATGAAAAGCGATGACTCCGGACCTGTCGAACGTTTCCAAAATGGTCAATATGGATGAAATTTTAACATTTAATCTTCTGACTCTAAATGACTGTTGGATGTGAATTATGACTTTTTCAACTAAATCAAGTGTGTTTAAAGTCATTTATGTGCCTGAAATTGGTCAAAATTGAAGCTTTTGAGTAAGCAAAACTCTGTAAAAATGGCCATTTTGGTCACTCTGAGGGGTTAAAAAGTGGTTATTCAACATGAGGCACGATCCAATTGACATTTTGAATCATTTTTGGTACAGTCCCAAAAATCCATTTTCTGATGAAAAACGATGACTCCGGACCTGTCGAACGATTCCAAAATGGTCAATATGGATGAAATTTTAACATTTAATCTTTTGACTCTAAATGACTGTTGGATGTGAATTATGCCTTTTTCAAGTAAAATAAGTGTGTTTAAAGTCATTTATGTGCCTGAAATTGGTCAAAATTAAAGCTTTTGAATAAGCAAAAACTCTGTAAAAATGGCAATTTTGGTCACTCTGAGGGGTTAAAAAGTGGTTATTCAACATGAGGCACGATCCATTTGACATTTTGAATCATTTTTGGTACAGTCCCAAAAATCTATTTTCTGATGAAAAACGATGACTCCGGACCTGTCGAACGTTTCCAAAATGGTCAATATGGATGAAATTTTAACATGTAATCTTTTGACTCTAAATGACTGTTGGATGTGAATTATGACTTTTTCAACTAAAATATGTGTGTTTAAAGTCATTTATGTGCCTGAAATTGGTCAAAATTGAAGCTTTTGAGTAAGCAAAACTCTGTAAAAATGGCCATTTTGGTCACTCTGAGGGGTTAAAAAGTGGTTATTCAACATGAGGCACGATCCATTTGACATTTTGAATCATTTTTGGTACAGTCCCAAAAATTCATTTTCTGATGAAAAACGATGACTCCGGACCTGTCGAACGTTTCCAAAATGGTCAATATGGATGAAATTTTAACATTTAATCTTTTGACTCCAAATGAATGTTGGATGTGAATTATGACCTTTTCGACTAAAATAAGTGTGCTTAAAGTCATTTCTGTGCCTGAAATTGGTCAAAATTGAAGCTTTTGAGTAAGCAAAACTCTGTAAAAATGGCAATGTTGGTCACTCTGAGGGGTTAAAAAGTGGTTATTCAACATGAGGCACGATCCATTTGACATTTTGAATCATTTTTGGTACAGTCCCAAAAATCCATTTTCTGATGAAAAACGATGACTCCGGACCTGTCGAACGTTCCTAAAATGGTCAATATGGATGAAATTTTAACATTTAATCTTTTGACTCTAAATGACTGTTGGATGTGAATTATGACTTTTTCAACTAAAATAAGTGTGTTTAAAGTCATTTATGTGCCTGAAATTGGTCAAAATTAAAGCTTTTGAATAAGCAAAAACTCTGTAAAAATGGCAATTTTGGTCACTCTGAGGGGTTAAAAAGTGGTTATTCAACATGAGGCACGATCCATTTGACATTTTGAATCATTTTTGGTACAGTCCCAAAAATCCATTTTCTGATGAAAAACGATGACTCCGGACCTGTCGAACGTTCCCAAAATGGTCAATATGGATGAAATTTTAACATTCATTCTTTTGACTCCAAATGACTGTTGGATGGGAATTATGACTTTTTCAACTAAAATAAGTGTGTTTAAAGTCATTTATGTGCCTGAAATTGGTCAAAATTGAAGCTTTTGAGTAAGCAAAACTCTGTAAAAATGGCCATTTTGGTCACTCTGAGGGGTTAAAAAGTGGTTATTCAACATGAGGCACGATCCATTTGACATTTTGAATCATTTTTGGTACAGTCCCAAACATCCATTTTCTGATGAAAAACGATGACTCCGGACCTGTCGAACGTTCCCAAAATGGTCAATATGGATGAAATTTTAACATTTAATCTTTAGACTCTAAATGAC
Source organism: Lissotriton vulgaris (assembly GCF_964263255.1). Taxonomy (NCBI): domain Eukaryota; kingdom Metazoa; phylum Chordata; class Amphibia; order Caudata; family Salamandridae; genus Lissotriton; species Lissotriton vulgaris. The sequence goes on along the minus strand of NW_028240795.1, from coordinate 97,528 downwards.
TGTTGGATGTGAATTATGACTTTTTCAACTAAAATAAGTGTGTTAAAGTCATTTATGTGCCTGAATTTGGTCAAAATTAAAGCTTTTGAAAAAGCAAAAACTCTGTAAAAATGGCAATTTTGGTCACTCTGAGGGGTTAAAAAGTGGTTATTCAACATGAGGCACGATCCATTTGACATTTTGAATCATTTTTGGTACAGTCCCAAAGATCAATTTTCTGATGAAAAGCGATGACTCCGGACCTGTCGAACGTTTCCAAAATGGTCAATATGGATGAATTTTAACATTTAATCTTCTGACTCTAAATGACTGTTGGATGTGAATTATGACTTTTTCAACTAAATCAAGTGTGTTTAAAGTCATTTATGTGCCTGAAATTGGTCAAAATTGAAGCTTTTGAGTAAGAAAAACTCTGTAAAAATGGCCATTTTGGTCACTCTGAGGGTTAAAAAGTGGTTATTCAACATGAGGCACGATCCAATTGACATTTTGAATCATTTTTGGTACAGTCCCAAAAATCCATTTTCTGATGAAAAACGATGACTCCGGACCTGTCGAACGATTCCAAAATGGTCAATATGGATGAAATTTTAACATTTAATCTTTTGACTCTAAATGACTGTTGGATGTGAATTATGCCTTTTTCAAGTAAAATAAGTGTGTTTAAAGTCATTTATGTGCCTGAAATTGGTCAAAATTAAGCTTTTGAATAAGCAAAAACTCTGTAAAAATGGCAATTTTGGTCACTCTGAGGGGTTAAAAAGTGGTTATTCAACATGAGGCACGATCCATTTGACATTTTGAATCATTTTTGTACAGTCCCAAAAATCTATTTTCTGATGAAAAACGATGACTCCGGACCTGTCGAACGTTTCCAAAATGGTCAATATGGATGAAATTTTAACATGTAATCTTTTGACTCTAAATGACTGTTGGATGTGAATTATGACTTTTTCAACTAAAATATGTGTGTTTAAAGTCATTTATGTGCCTGAAATTGGTCAAAATTGAAGCTTTTGAGTAAGCAAAACTCTGTAAAAATGGCCATTTTGGTCACTCTGAGGGGTTAAAAAGTGGTTATTCAACATGAGGCACGATCCATTTGACATTTTGAATCATTTTTGGTACAGTCCCAAAAATTCATTTTCTGATGAAAAACGATGACTCCGGACCTGTCGAACGTTTCCAAAATGGTCAATATGGATGAAATTTTAACATTTAATCTTTTGACTCCAAATGAATGTTGGATGTGAATTATGACCTTTTCGACTAAAATAAGTGTGCTTAAAGTCATTTCTGTGCCTGAAATTGGTCAAAATTGAAGCTTTTGAGTAAGCAAAACTCTGTAAAAATGGCAATGTTGGTCACTCTGAGGGGTTAAAAAGTGGTTATTCAACATGAGGCACGATCCATTTGACATTTTGAATCATTTTTGGTACAGTCCCAAAAATCCATTTTCTGATGAAAAACGATGACTCCGGACCTGTCGAACGTTCCCAAAATGGTCAATATGGATGAAATTTTAACATTTATTCTTTTGACTCCAAATGACTGTTGGATGGGAATTATGACTTTTTCAACTAAAATAAGTGTGTTTAAAGTCATTTATGTGCCTGAAATTGGTCAAAATTGAAGCTTTTGAGTAAGCAAAACTCTGTAAAAATGGCCATTTTGGTCACTCTGAGGGGTTAAAAAGTGGTTATTCAACATGAGGCACGATCCATTTGACATTTTGAATCATTTTTGGTACAGTCCCAAAAATCCATTTTCTGATGAAAAACGATGACTCCGGACCTGTCGAACGTTCCCAAAATGGTCAATATGGATGAAATTTTAACATTTAATCTTTAGACTCTAAATGACTGTTGGATGTGAATTATGACTTTTTCAACTAAAATAAGTGTGTTTAAAGTCATTTATGTGCCTGAAATTGGTCAAAATTAAAGCTTTTGAATAAGCAAAACTCTGTAAAAATAACAATGTTGGTCACTCTGAGGGGTTAAAAAGTGGTTATTCAACATGAGGCACGATCCACTTGACATTTTGAATCATTTTTGGTACAGTCCCAAAAATCCATTTTCTGATGAAAAACGATGACTCCGGACCTGTCAAACTTTCCCAAAATGGTCAATATGGATGAAATTTTAACATTTAATCTTTTGACTCTAAATGACTGTTGGATGTGAATTATGACTTTTTCAACTAAAATAAGTGTGTTTAAAGTCATTTATGTGCCTGAAATTGGTCAAAATTAAAGCTTTTGAATAAGCACAAACTCTGTAAAAATGGCAATTTTGGTCACTCTGAGGGGTTAAAAAGTGGTTATTCAACATGAGGCACGATCCATTTGACATTTTGAATCATTTTTGGTACAGTCCCAAAAATCCATTTTCTGATGAAAAACGATGACTCCGGACCTGTCGAACGTTCACAAAATGGTCAATATGGATGAAATTTTAACATTTAATCTTTTGACTCCAAATGACTGTTGGATGGGAATTATGACTTTTTCAACTAAAATAAGTGTGTTTAAAGTCATTTATGTGCCTGAAATTGGTCAAAATTGAAGCTTTTGAGTAAGCAAAACTCTGTAAAAATGGCAATGTTGGTCACTCTGAGGGGTTAAAAAGTGGTTTTTCAACATGAGGCACGATCCATTTGACATTTTGAATCATTTTTGGTACAGTCCCAAAAATCCATTTTCTTATGAAAAACGATGACTCCGGACCTGTCGAACGTTTCCAAAATGGTCAATATGGATGAAATTTTAACATTTAATCTTTTGACTCTAAATGACTGTTGGATGTAAATTATGACTTTTTCAACTAAATCAAGTGTGTTTAAAGTCATTTATGTGCCTGAAATTGGTCAAAATTGAAGCTTTTGAGTAAGCAAAACTCTGTAAAAATTGCCATTTTGGTCATTCTGAGGGGTTAAAAAGTGGTTATTCAACATGAGGCACGATCCATTTGACATTTTGAATCATTTTTGGTACAGTCCCAAAATTCATTTTCTGATGAAAAACGATGACTCCGGACCTGTCGAACGTTTCCAAAATGGTCAATATGGATGAAATTTTAACATTTAATCTTTTGACTCCAAATGACTGTTGGATGTGAATTATGACCTTTTCGACTAAAATAAGTGTGTTTAAAGTCATTTCTGTGCCTGAAATTGGTCAAAATTGAAGCTTTTGAGTAAGCAAAACTCTGTAAAAATGGCAATGTTGGTCACTCTGAGGGGTTAAAAAGTGGTTATTCAACATGAGGCACGATCCATTTGACATTTTGAATCATTTTTGGTACAGTCCCAAAAATCCATTTTCTGATGAAAAACGATGACTCCGGACCTGTCGAACGTTCCCAAAATGGTCAATATGGATGAAATTTTAACATTTAATCTTTTGACTCTAAATGACTGTTGGATGTGAATTATGACTTTTTCAACTAAAATAAGTGTGTTTAAAGTCATTTATGTGCCTGAAATTGGTCAAAATTAAAGCTTTTGAATAAGCAAAAACTCTGTAAAAATGGCAATTTTGGTCACTCTGAGGGGTTAAAAAGTGGTTATTCAACATGAGGCACGATCCATTTGACATTTTGAATCATTTTTGGTACAGTCCCAAAAATCCATTTTCTGATGAAAAACGATGACTCCGGACCTGTCGAACGTTCCCAAAATGGTCAATATGGATGAAATTTTAACATTTAATCTTTTGACTCCAAATGACTGTTGGATGGGAATTATGACTTTTTCAACTAAAATAAGTGTGTTTAAAGTCATTTATGTGCCTGAAATTGGTCAAAATTGAAGCTTTTGAGTAAGCAAAACTCTGTAAAAATGGCCATTTTGGTCACTCTGAGGGGTTAAAAAGTGGTTATTCAACATGAGGCACGATCCATTTGACATTTTGAATCATTTTTGGTACAGTCCCAAAAATCCATTTTCTGATGAAAAACGATGACTCCGGACCTGTCGAACGTTCCCAAAATGGTCAATATGGATGAAATTTTAACATTTAATCTTTAGACTCTAAATGACTGTTGGATGTGAATTATGACTTTTTCAACTAAAATAAGTGTGTTTAAAGTCATTTATGTGCCTGAAATTGGTCAAAATTAAAGCTTTTGAATAAGCAAAAACTCTGTAAAAATGGCAATTTTGGTCACTCTGAGGAGTTAAAAAGTGGTTATTCAACATGACGCACGATCCATTTGACATTTTGAATCATTTTTGGTACAGTCCCAATAATCCATTTTCTGATGAAAAACGATGACTCCGGACCTGTCGAACAATCCCAAAATGGTCAATATGGATGAAATTTTAACATTTAATCTTTTGACTCTAAATGACTGTTGGATGTGAATTATGACTTTTTCAACTAAAATAAGTGTGTTTAAAGTCATTTATGTGCCTGAAATTGGTCAAAATTAAAGCTTTTGAATAAGCAAAAACTCTGTAAAAATGGCAATTTTGGTCACTCTGAGGGGTTAAAAAGTGGTTATTCAACATGAGGCACGATCCATTTGACATTTTGAATCATTTTTGGTACAGTCCCAAAAATCCATTTTCTGATGAAAAACGATGACTCCGGACCTGTCGAACGATTCCAAAATGGTCAATATGGATGACATTTTAACATTTAATCTTTTGACTCTAAATGACTGTTGGATGTGAATTATGACTTTTTCAACTAAAATAAGTGTGTTTAAAGTCATTTATGTGCCTGAAATTGGTCAAAATTAAAGCTTTTGAATAAGCAAAAACTCTGTAAAAATGGCAATTTTGGTCACTCTGAGGGGTTAAAAAGTGGTTATTCAACATGAGGCACGATCCATTTGACATTTTGAATCATTTTTGGTACAGTCCCAAAAATCCATTTTCTGATGAAAAACAATGACTCCGGACCTGTCGAACGTTCCCAAAATGGTCAATATGGATGAAATTTTAACATTTAATCTTTTGACTCCAAATGACTGTTGGATGGGAATTATGACTTTTTCAACTAAAATAAGTGTGTTTAAAGTCATTTATGTGCCTGAAATTGGTCAAAATTGAAGCTTTTGAGTAAGCAAAACTCTGTAAAAATGGCAATGTTGGTCACTCTGAGGGGTTAAAAAGTGGTTATTCAACATGAGGCACGATCCATTTGACATTTTGAATCATTTTTGGTACAGTCCCAAAAATCAATTTTCTGATGAAAAACGATGACTCCGGACCTGTCGAACGTTTCCAAAATGGTCAATATGGATGAAATTTTAACATTTAATCTTTTGACTCTAAATGACTGTTGGATGTGAATTATGACTTTTTCAACTAAAATAAGTGTGTTTAAAGTCATTTATGTGCCTGAAATTGGTCAAAATTGTAGCTTTTGAGTAAGCAAAACTCTGTAAAAATGGCCATTTTGGTCACTCTGAGGGGTTAAAAAGTGGTTATTCAACATGAGGCACGATCCAATTGACATTTTGAATCATTTTTGGTACAGTCCCAAAAATTCATTTTCTGATGAAAAACGATGACTCCGGACCTGTCGAACGTTTCCAAAATGGTCAATATGGATGAAATTTTAACATTTAATCTTTTGACTCTAAATGACTGTTGGATGTAAATTATGACTTTTTCAACTAAATCAAGTGTGTTTAAAGTCATTTATGTGCCTGAAATTGGTCAAAATTGAAGCTTTTGAGTAAGCAAAACTCTGTAAAAATTGCCATTTTGGTCACTCTGAGGGGTTAAAAAGTGGTTATTCAACATGAGGCACGATCCATTTGACATTTTGAATCATTTTTGGTACAGTCCCAAAAATCCATTTTCTGATGAAAAACGATGACTCCGGACCCGTCGAACGTTCCCAAAATGGTCAATATGGATGAAATTTTAACATTTAATCTTTTGACTCCAAATGACTGTTGGATGGGAATTATGACTTTTTCAACTAAAATAAGTGTGTTTAAAGTCATTTATGTGCCTGAAATTGGCCAAAATTGAAGCTTTTGAGTAAGCAAAACTCTGTAAAAATGGCAATGTTGGTCACTCTGAGGGGTTAAAAAGTGGTTATTCAACATGAGGCACGATCCATTTGACATTTTGAATCATTTTTGGTACAGTCCTAAAAATCAATTTTCTGATGAAAAACGATGACTCCGGACCTGTCGAACGTTCCCAAAATGGTCAATATGGATGAAATTTTAACATTTAATCTTTTGACTCCAAATGACTGTTGGATGTGAATTATGACTTTTTCAACTAAAATCAAGTGTGTTTAAAGTCATTTATGTGCCTGAAATTGGTCAAAATTAAAGCTTTTGAATAAGCAAAACTCTGTAAAAATGGCAATGTTGGTCACTCTGAGGGGTTAAAAAGTGGTTATTCAACATGAGGCACGATCCATTTGACATTTTGAATCATTTTTGGTACAGTCCCAAAAATCCATTTTCTGATGAAAAACGATGACTCCGGACCTATCGACCGTTTCCAAAATGGTCAATATGGATGAAATTTTAACATTTAATCTTTTGACTCTAAATGACTGTTGGATGTGAATTATGACTTTTTCAACTAAAATCAAGTGTGTTTAAAGTCATTTATGTGCCTGAAATTGGTCAAAATTGAAGCTTTTGAGTAAGCAAAACTCTGTAAAAATGGCCATTTTGGTCACTCTGAGGTGTTAAAAAGTGGTTATTCAACATGACGCACGATCCAATTGACATTTTGAATCATTTTTGGTACAGTCCCAAAAATCCATTTTCTGATGAAAAACGATGACTCCGGACCTGTCAAACGTTCCCAAAATGGTCAATATGGATGAAATTTTAACATTTAATCTTTAGACTCTAAATGACTGTTGGATGTGAATTATGACTTTTTCAACTAAAATAAGTGTGTTTAAAGTCATTTATGTGCCTGAAATCGGTCAAAATTAAAGCTTTTGAATAAGCAAAAACTCTGTAAAAATGGCAATTTTGGTCACTCTGAGGGGTTAAAAAGTGGTTATTCAACATGAGGCACGATCCATTTGACATTTTGAATCATTTTTGGTACAGTCCCAAAAATTCATTTTCTGATGAAAAACGATGACTCCGGACCTGTCGAACGTTTCCAAAATGGTCAATATGGATGAAATTTTAACATTTAATCTTTTGACTCTAAATGACTGTTGGATGTGAATTATGACTTTTTCAACTAAAATAAGTGTGTTTAAAGTCATTTATGTGCCTGAAATTGGTCAAAATTGAAGCTTTTGAGTAAGCAAAACTCTGTAAAAATGGCCATTTTGGTCACTCTGAGGGGTTAAAAAGTGGTTATTCAACATGAGGCACGATCCAATTGACATTTTGAATCATTTTTGGTACAGTCCCAAAAATCCATTTTCTGATGAAAAACGATGACTCCGGACCTGTCGAACGTTCCCAAAATGGTCAATATGGATGAAATTTTAACATTTAATCTTTTGACTCCAAATGACTGTTGGATGTGAATTATGACCTTTTCGACTAAAATAAGTGTGTTTAAAGTCATTTCTGTGCCTGAAATTGGTCAAAATTGAAGCTTTGGAGTAAGCAAAACTCTGTAAAAATGGCAATGTTGGTCACTCTGAGGGGTTAAAAAGTGGTTATTCAACATGAGGCACGATCCAATTGACATTTTGAATCATTTTTGGTACAGTCCCAAAAATCCATTTTCTGATGAAAAACGATGACTCCGGACCTGTCAAACGTTCCCAAAATGGTCAATATGGATGAAATTTTAACATTTAATCTTTAGACTCTAAATGACTGTTGGATGTGAATTATGCCTTTTTCAACTAAAATAAGTGTGTTTAAAGTCATTTATGTGCCTGAAATTGGTCAAAATTAATGCTTTTGAATAAGCAAAAACTCTGTAAAAATGGCAATTTTGGTCACTCTGAGGGGTTAAAAAGTGGTTATTCAACATGAGGCACGATCCATTTGACATTTTGAATCATTTTTGGTACAGTCCCAAAAATTCATTTTCTGATGAAAAACGATGACTCCGGACCTGTCGAACGTTTCCAAAATGGTCAATATGGATGAAATTTTAACATTTAATCTTTTGACTCTAAATGACTGTTGGATGTGAATTATGACTTTTTCAACTAAAATAAGTGTGTTTAAAGTCATTTATGTGCCTGAAATTGGTCAAAATTAAAGCTTTTGAATAAGCAAAAACTCTGTAAAAATGGCAATTTTGGTCACTCTGAGGGGTTAAAAAGTGTTTATTCAACATGAGGCACGATCCATTTGACATTTTGAATCATTTTTGGTACAGTCCCAAAAATCCATTTTCTGATGAAAAACGATGACTCCGGACCTGTCGAACGTTTCCAAAATGGTCAATATGGATGAAATTTTAACATTTAATCTTTTGACTCTAAATGACTGTTGGATGTGAATTATGACTTTTTCAACTAAATCACGTGTGTTTAAAGTCATTTATGTGCCTGAAATTGGTCAAAATTGAAGCTTTTGAGTAAGCAAAACTCTGTAAAAATGGCCATTTTGGTCACTCTGAGGGGTTAAAAAGTGGTTATTCAACATGAGGCACGATCCAATTGACATTTTGAATCATTTTTGGTACAGTACCAAAAATCCATTTTCTGATGAATAACGATGACTCCGGACCTGTCGAATGATTCCAAAATGGTCAATATGGATGAAATTTTAACATTTAATCTTTTGACTCTAAATGACTGTTGGATGTGAATTATGACTTTTTCAACTAAAATAAGTGTGTTTAAAGTCATTTATGTGCCTGAAATTGGTCAAAATTAAAGCTTTTGAATAAGCAAAAACTCTGTAAAAATGGCAATTTTGGTCACTCTGAGGGGTTAAAAAGTGGTTATTCAACATGAGGCACGATCCATTTGACATTTTGAATCATTTTTGGTACAGTCCCAAAATCCATTTTCTGATGAAAAACAATGACTCCGGACCTGTCGAACGTTCCCAAAATGGTCAATATGGATGAAATTTTAACATTTAATCTTTTGACTCCAAATGACTGTTGGATGGGAATTATGACTTTTTCAACTAAAATAAGTGTGTTTAAAGTCATTTATGTGCCTGAAATTGGTCAAAATTGAAGCTTTTGAGTAAGCAAAACTCTGTAAAAATGGCAATGTTGGTCACTCTGAGGGGTTAAAAAGTGGTTATTCAACATGAGGCACGATCCATTTGACATTTTGAATCATTTTTGGTACAGTCCCAAAAATCAATTTTCTGATGAAAAACGATGACTCCGGACCTGTCGAACGTTTCCAAAATGGTCAATATGGATGAAATTTTAACATTTAATCTTTTGACTCTAAATGACTGTTGGATGTGAATTATGACTTTTTCAACTAAAATAAGTGTGTTTAAAGTCATTTATGTGCCTGAAATTGGTCAAAATTGTAGCTTTTGAGTAAGCAAAACTCTGTAAAAATGGCCATTTTGGTCACTCTGAGGGGTTAAAAAGTGGTTATTCAACATGAGGCACGATCCAATTGACATTTTGAATCATTTTTGGTACAGTCCCAAAAATTCATTTTCTGATGAAAAACGATGACTCCGGACCTGTCAAACGTTTCCAAAATGGTCAATATGGATGAAATTTTAACATTTAATCTTTTGACTCTAAATGACTGTTGGATGTAAATTATGACTTTTTCAACTAAATCAAGTGTGTTTAAAGTCATTTATGTGCCTGAAATTGGTCAAAATAGAAGCTTTTGAGTAAGCAAAACTCTGTAAAAATTGCCATTTTGGTCACTCTGAGGGGTTAAAAAGTGGTTATTCAACATGAGGCACGATCCATTTGACATTTTGAATCATTTTTGGTACAGTCCCAAAAATCCATTTTCTGATGAAAAACGATGACTCCGGACCCGTCGAACGTTCCCAAAATGGTCAATATAGATGAAATTTTAACATTTAATCTTTTGACTCCAAATGACTGTTGGATGGGAATTATGACTTTTTCAACTAAAATAAGTGTGTTTAAAGTCATTTATGTGCCTGAAATTGGTCAAAATTGAAGCTTTTGAGTAAGCAAAACTCTGTAAAAATGGCAATGTTGGTCACTCTGAGGGGTTAAAAAGTGGTTATTCAACATGAGGCACGATCCATTTGACATTTTGAATCATTTTTGGTACAGTCCTAAAAATCAATTTTCTGATGAAAAACGATGACTCCGGACCTGTCGAACGTTCCCAAAATGGTCAATATGGATGAAATTTTAACATTTAATCTTTTGACTCCAAATGACTGTTGGATGTGAATTATGACTTTTTCAACTAAAATAAGTGTGTTTAAAGTCATTTATGTGCCTGAAATTGGTCAAAATTAAAGCTTTTGAATAAGCAAAAACTCTGTAAAAATGGCAATGTTGGTCACTCTGAGGGGTTAAAAAGTGGTTATTCAACATGAGGCACGATCCATTTGACATTTTGAATCATTTTTGGTACAGTCCCAAAAATCCATTTTCTTGAAAAACGATGACTCCGGACCTATCGACCGTTTCCAAAATGGTCAATATGGATGAAATTTTAACATTTAATCTTTTGACTCTAAATGACTGTTGGATGTGAATTATGACTTTTTCAACTAAATCAAGTGTGTTTAAAGTCATTTATGTGCCTGAAATTGGTCAAAATTGAAGCTTTTGAGTAAGCAAAACTCTGTAAAAATGGCCATTTTGGTCACTCTGAGGTGTTAAAAAGTGGTTATTCAACATGACGCACGATCCAATTGACATTTTGAATCATTTTTGGTACAGTCCCAAAAATCCATTTTCTGATGAAAAACGATGACTCCGGACCTGTCAAACGTTCCCAAAATGGTCAATATGGATGAAATTTTAACATTTAATCTTTAGACTCTAAATGACTGTTGGATGTGAATTATGACTTTTTCAACTAAAATAAGTGTGTTTAAAGTCATTTATGTGCCTGAAATTGGTCAAAATTAAAGCTTTTGAATAAGCAAAAACTCTGTAAAAATGGCAATTTTGGTCACTCTGAGGGGTTAAAAAGTGTTTATTCAACATGAGGCACGATCCATTTGACATTTTGAATCATTTTTGGTACAGTCCCAAAAATCCATTTTCTGATGAAAAACGATGACTCCGGACCTGTTGAACGTTTCCAAAATGGTCAATATGGATGAAATTTTAACATTTAATCTTTTGACTCTAAATGACTGTTGGATGTGAATTATGACTTTTTCAACTAAATCAAGTGTGTTTAAAGTCATTTATGTGCCTGAAATTGGTCAAAATTGAAGCTTTTGAGTAAGCAAAACTCTGTAAAAATGGCCATTTTGGTCACTCTGAGGGGTTAAAAAGTGGTTATTCAACATGAGGCACGATCCAATTGACATTTTGAATCATTTTTGGTACAGTCCCAAAAATCCATTTTCTGATGAAAAATGATGACTCCGGACCTGTCGAACGATTCCAAAATGGTCAATATGGATGAAATTTTAACATGTAATCTTTTGACTCTAAATGACTGTTGGATGTGAATTATGACTTTTCCAAATAAAATAAGTGTGTTTAAAATCATTTATGCGCCTGAAATTGGTCAAAATTAAAGCTTTTGAGTAAGCAAAACTCTGTAAAAATGGCCATTTTGGTCACTCTGAGGGGTTAAAAAGTGGTTATTCAACATGAGGCACGATCCAATTGACATTTTGAATCATTTTTGGTACAGTACCAAAAATCCATTTTCTGATGAATAACGATGACTCCGGACCTGTCGAATGATTCCAAAATGGTCAATATGGATGAAATTTTAACATTTAATCTTTTGACTCTAAATGACTGTTGGATGTGAATTATGACTTTTTCAACTAAAATAAGTGTGTTTAAAGTCATTTATGTGCCTGAAATTGGTCAAAATTAAAGCTTTTGAATAAGCAAAAACTCTGTAAAAATGGCAATTTTGGTCACTCTGAGGGGTTAAAAAGTGGTTATTCAACATGAGGCACGATCCATTTGACATTTTGAATCATTTTTGGTACAGTCCCAAAAATCCATTTTCTGATGAAAAACAATGACTCCGGACCTGTCGAACGTTCCCAAAATGGTCAATATGGATGAAATTTTAACATTTAATCTTTTGACTCCAAATGACTGTTGGATGGGAATTATGACTTTTTCAACTAAAATAAGTGTGTTTAAAGTCATTTATGTGCCTGAAATTGGTCAAAATTGAAGCTTTTGAGTAAGCAAAACTCTGTAAAAATGGCAATGTTGGTCACTCTGAGGGGTTAAAAAGTGGTTATTCAACATGAGGCACGATCCATTTGACATTTTGAATCATTTTTGGTACAGTCCCAAAAATCAATTTTCTGATGAAAAACGATGACTCCGGACCTGTCGAACGTTTCCAAAATGGTCAATATGGATGAAATTTTAACATTTAATCTTTTGACTCTAAATGACTGTTGGATGTAAATTATGACTTTTTCAACTAAATCAAGTGTGTTTAAAGTCATTTATGTGCCTGAAATTGGTCAAAATTGAAGCTTTTGAGTAAGCAAAACTCTGTAAAAATTGCCATTTTGGTCACTCTGAGGGGTTAAAAAGTGGTTATTCAACATGAGGCACGATCCATTTGACATTTTGAATCATTTTTGGTACAGTCCCAAAAATCCATTTTCTGATGAAAAACGATGACTCCGGACCCGTCGAACGTTCCCAAAATGGTCAATATGGATGAAATTTTAACATTTAATCTTTTGACTCCAAATGACTGTTGGATGGGAATTATGACTTTTTCAACTAAAATAAGTGTGTTTAAAGTCATTTATGTGCCTGAAATTGGTCAAAATTGAAGCTTTTGAGTAAGCAAAACTCTGTAAAAATGGCAATGTTGGTCACTCTGAGGGGTTAAAAAGTGGTTATTCAACATGAGGCACGATCCATTTGACATTTTGAATCATTTTTGGTACAGTCCTAAAAATCAATTTTCTGATGAAAAACGATGACTCCGGACCTGTCGAACGTTCCCAAAATGGTCAATATGGATGAAATTTTAACATTTAATCTTTTGACTCCAAATGACTGTTGGATGTGAATTATGACTTTTTCAACTAAAATAAGTGTGTTTAAAGTCATTTATGTGCCTGAAATTGGTCAAAATTAAAGCTTTTGAATAAGCAAAAACTCTGTAAAAATGGCAATGTTGGTCACTCTGAGGGGTTAAAAAGTGGTTATTCAACATGAGGCACGATCCATTTGACATTTTGAATCATTTTTGGTACAGTCCCAAAAATCCATTTTCTGATGAAAAACGATGACTCCGGACCTATCGACCGTTTCAAAAATGGTCAATATGGATGAAATTTTAACATTTAATCTTTTGACTCTAAATGACTGTTGGATGTGAATTATGACTTTTTCAACTAAATCAAGTGTGTTTAAAGTCATTTATGTGCCTGAAATTGGTCAAAATTGAAGCTTTTGAGTAAGCAAAACTCTGTAAAAATGGCCATTTTGGTCACTCTGAGGTGTTAAAAAGTGGTTATTCAACATGACGCACGATCCAATTGACATTTTGAATCATTTTTGGTACAGTCCCAAAATCCATTTTCTGATGAAAAACGATGACTCCGGACCTGTCAAACGTTCCCAAAATGGTCAATATGGATGAAATTTTAACATTTAATCTTTAGACTCTAAATGACTGTTGGATGTGAATTATGACTTTTTCAACTAAAATAAGTGTGTTTAAAGTCATTTATGTGCCTGAAATCGGTCAAAATTAAAGCTTTTGAATAAGCAAAAACTCTGTAAAAATGGCAATTTTGGTCACTCTGAGGGGTTAAAAAGTGGTTATTCAACATGAGGCACGATCCTTTTGACATTTTGAATCATTTTTGGTACAGTCCCAAAAATTCATTTTCTGATGAAAAACGATGACTCCGGACCTGTCGAACGTTTCCAAAATGGTCAATATGGATGAAATTTTAACATTTAATCTTTTGACTCTAAATGACTGTTGGATGTGAATTATGACTTTTTCAACTAAAATAAGTGTGTTTAAAGTCATTTATGTGCCTGAAATTGGTCAAAATTGAAGCTTTTGAGTAAGCAAAACTCTGTAAAAATGGCCATTTTGGTCACTCTGAGGGGTTAAAAAGTGGTTATTCAACATGAGGCACGATCCAATTGACATTTTGAATCATTTTTGGTACAGTCCCAAAAATCCATTTTCTGATGAAAAACGATGACTCCGGACCTGTCGAACGTTCCCAAAATGGTCAATATGGATGAAATTTTAACATTTAATCTTTTGACTCCAAATGACTGTTGGATGTGAATTATGACCTTTTCGACTAAAATAAGTGTGTTTAAAGTCATTTCTGTGCCTGAAATTGGTCAAAATTGAAGCTTTGGAGTAAGCAAAACTCTGTAAAAATGGCAATGTTGGTCACTCTGAGGGGTTAAAAAGTGGTTATTCAACATGAGGCACGATCCAATTGACATTTTGAATCATTTTTGGTACAGTCCCAAAAATCCATTTTCTGATGAAAAACGATGACTCCGGACCTGTCAAACGTTCCCAAAATGGTCAATATGGATGAAATTTTAACATTTAATCTTTAGACTCTAAATGACTGTTGGATGTGAATTATGCCTTTTTCAACTAAAATAAGTGTGTTTAAAGTCATTTATGTGCCTGAAATTGGTCAAAATTAATGCTTTTGAATAAGCAAAAACTCTGTAAAAATGGCAATTTTGGTCACTCTGAGGGGTTAAAAAGTGGTTATTCAACATGAGGCATGATCCATTTGACATTTTGAATCATTTTTGGTACAGTCCCAAAAATCCATTTTCTGATGAAAAACGATGACTCCGGACCTGTCGAACGTTTCCAAAATGGTCAATATGGATGAAATTTTAACATTTAATCTTTTGACTCTAAATGACTGTTGGATGTGAATTATGACTTTTTCAACTAAATCAAGTGTGATTAAAGTCATTTATGTGCCTGAAATTGGTCAAAATTAAAGCTTTTGAATAAGCAAAAACTCTGTAAAAATGGCAATTTTGGTCACTCTGAGGGGTTAAAAAGTGGTTATTCAACATGAGGCACGATCCATTTGACATTTTGAATCATTTTTGGTACAGTCCCAAAAATCCATTTTCTGATGAAAAACGATGACTCCGGACCTGTCGAACGTTCCCAAAATGGTCAATATGGATGAAATTTTTACATTTAATCTTTTGACTCTAAATGACTGTTGGATGTGAATTATGACTTTTTCAACTAAAATAAGTGTGTTTAAAGTCATTTATGTGCCTGAAATTGGTCAAAATTAAAGCTTTTGAATAAGCAAAAACTCTGTAAAAATGGCAATTTTGGTCACTCTGAGGGGTTAAAAAGTGGTTATTCAACATGAGGCACGATCCATTTGACATTTTGAATCATTTTTGGTACAGTCCCAAAAATCCATTTTCTGATGAAAAACGATGACTCCGGACCTGTCGAACGTTCCCAAAATGGTCAATATGGATGAAATTTTAACATTTAATCTTTTGACTCCAAATGACTGTTGGATGGGAATTATGACTTTTTCAACTAAAATAAGTGTGTTTAAAGTCATTTATGTGCCTGAAATTGGTCAAAATTGAAGCTTTTGAGTAAGCAAAACTCTGTAAAAATTGCCATTTTGGTCACTCTGAGGGGTTAAAAAGTGGTTATTCAACATGAGGCACGATCCATTTGACATTTTGAATCATTTTTGGTACAGTCCCAAAAATCCATTTTCTGATGAAAAACGATGACTCCGGACCTGTCGAACGATTCCAAAATGGTCAATATGGATGAAATTTTAACATGTAATCTTTTGACTCTAAATGACTGTTGGATGTGAATTATGACTTTTTCAACTAAAATAAGTGTGTTTAAAATCATTTATGCGCCTGAAATTGGTCAAAATTGAAGCTTTTGAGTAAGCAAAACTCTGTAAAAATTGCCATTTTGGTCACTCTGAGGGGTTAAAAAGTGGTTATTCAACATGAGGCACGATCCAATTGACATTTTGAATCATTTTTGGTACAGTCCCAAAAATTCATTTTCTGATGAAAAACGATGACTCCGGACCTGTCGAACGTTTCCAAAATGGTCAATATGGATGAAATTTTAACATTTAATCTTTTGACTCTAAATGACTGTTGGATGTAAATTATGACTTTTTCAACTAAATCAAGTGTGTTTAAAGTCATTTATGTGCCTGAAATTGGTCAAAATTGAAGCTTTTGAGTAAGCAAAACTCTGTAAAAATTGCCATTTTGGTCACTCTGAGGGGTTAAAAAGTGGTTATTCAACATGAGGCACGATCCAATTGACATTTTGAATCATTTTTGGTACAGTCCCAAAAATTCATTTTCTGATGAAAAACGATGACTCCGGACCTGTCGAACGATTCCAAAATGGTCAATATGGATGAAATTTTAACATGTAATCTTTTGACTCTAAATGACTGTTGGATGTGAATTATGACTTTTTCAACTAAAATAAGTGTGTTTAAAATCATTTATGCGCCTGAAATTGGTCAAAATTAAAGCTTTTGAGTAAGCAAAACTCTGTAAAAATGGCCGTTTTGGTCACTCTGAGGGGTTAAAAAGTGGTTATTCAACATGAGGCATGATCCAATTGACATTTTGAATCATTTTTGGTACAGTCCCAAAAATCCATTTTCTGATGAAAAACGATGACTCCGGACCTGTCGAACGATTCCAAAATGGTCAATAAGGATGAAATTTTAACATTTAATCTTTTGACTCTAAATGACTGTTGGATGTGAATTATGACTTTTTCAACTAAAATAAGTGTGTTTAAAGTCATTTATGTGCCTGAAATTGGTCAAAATTGAAGCTTTTGAATAAGCAAAACTCTGTAAAAATAACAATGTTGGTCACTCTGAGGGGTTAAAAAGTGGTTATTCAACATGAGGCACGATCCAATTGACATTTTGAATCATTTTTGGTACAGTCCCAAAAATCCATTTTCTGATGAAAAACGATGACTCCGGACCTGTCAAACTTTCCCAAAATGGTCAATATGGATGAAATTTTAACATTTAATCTTTAGACTCTAAATGACTGTTGGATGTGAATTATGACTTTTTCAACTAAAATAGGTGTGTTTAAAGTCATTTATGTGCCTGAAATTGGTCAAAATTAAAGCTTTTGAATAAGCACAAACTCTGTAAAAATGGCAATTTTGGTCACTCTGAGGGGTTAAAAAGTGGTTATTCAACATGAGGCACGATCCATTTGACATTTTGAATCATTTTTGGTACAGTCCTAAAAATCAATTTTCTGATGAAAAACGATGACTCCGGACCTGTCGAACGTTCCCAAAATGGTCAATATGGATGAAATTTTAACATTTAATCTTTTGACTCCAAATGACTGTTGGATGTGAATTATGACTTTTTCAACTAAAATAAGTGTGTTTAAAGTCATTTATGTGCCTGAAATTGGTCAAAATTAAAGCTTTTGAATAAGCAAAAACTCTGTAAAAATGGCAATGTTGGTCACTCTGAGGGGTTAAAAAGTGGTTATTCAACATGAGGCACGATCCATTTGACATTTTGAATCATTTTTGGTACAGTCCCAAAAATCCATTTTCTGATGAAAAACGATGACTCCGGACCTATCGACCGTTTCCAAAATGGTCAATATGGATGAAATTTTAACATTTAATCTTTTGACTCTAAATGACTGTTGGATGTGAATTATGACTTTTTCAACTAAATCAAGTGTGTTTAAAGTCATTTATGTGCCTGAAATTGGTCAAAATTGAAGCTTTTGAGTAAGCAAAACTCTGTAAAAATGGCCATTTTGGTCACTCTGAGGTGTTAAAAAGTGGTTATTCAACATGACGCACGATCCAATTGACATTTTGAATCATTTTTGGTACAGTCCCAAAAATCCATTTTCTGATGAAAAACGATGACTCCGGACCTGTCAAACGTTCCCAAAATGGTCAATATGGATGAAATTTTAACATTTAATCTTTAGACTCTAAATGACTGTTGGATGTGAATTATGACTTTTTCAACTAAAATAAGTGTGTTTAAAGTCATTTATGTGCCTGAAATTGGTCAAAATTAAAGCTTTTGAATAAGCAAAAACTCTGTAAAAATGGCAATTTTGGTCACTCTGAGGGGTTAAAAAGTGTTTATTCAACATGAGGCACGATCCATTTGACATTTTGAATCATTTTTGGTACAGTCCCAAAAATCCATTTTCTGATGAAAAACGATGACTCCGGACCTGTTGAACGTTTCCAAAATGGTCAATATGGATGAAATTTTAACATTTAATCTTTTGACTCTAAATGACTGTTGGATGTGAATTATGACTTTTTCAACTAAATCAAGTGTGTTTAAAGTCATTTATGTGCCTGAAATTGGTCAAAATTGAAGCTTTTGAGTAAGCAAAACTCTGTAAAAATGGCCATTTTGGTCACTCTGAGGGGTTAAAAAGTGGTTATTCAACATGAGGCACGATCCAATTGACATTTTGAATCATTTTTGGTACAGTCCCAAAAATCCATTTTCTGATGAAAAATGATGACTCCGGACCTGTCGAACGATTCCAAAATGGTCAATATGGATGAAATTTTAACATGTAATCTTTTGACTCTAAATGACTGTTGGATGTGAATTATGACTTTTCCAACTAAAATAAGTGTGTTTAAAATCATTTATGCGCCTGAAATTGGTCAAAATTAAAGCTTTTGAGTAAGCAAAACTCTGTAAAAATGGCCATTTTGGTCACTCTGAGGGGTTAAAAAGTGGTTATTCAACATGAGGCACGATCCAATTGACATTTTGAATCATTTTTGGTACAGTACCAAAAATCCATTTTCTGATGAATAACGATGACTCCGGACCTGTCGAATGATTCCAAAATGGTCAATATGGATGAAATTTTAACATTTAATCTTTTGACTCTAAATGACTGTTGGATGTGAATTATGACTTTTTCAACTAAAATAAGTGTGTTTAAAGTCATTTATGTGCCTGAAATTGGTCAAAATTAAAGCTTTTGAATAAGCAAAAACTCTGTAAAAATGGCAATTTTGGTCACTCTGAGGGGTTAAAAAGTGGTTATTCAACATGAGGCACGATCCATTTGACATTTTGAATCATTTTTGGTACAGTCCCAAAAATCCATTTTCTGATGAAAAACAATGACTCCGGACCTGTCGAACGTTCCCAAAATGGTCAATATGGATGAAATTTTAACATTTAATCTTTTGACTCCAAATGACTGTTGGATGGGAATTATGACTTTTTCAACTAAAATAAGTGTGTTTAAAGTCATTTATGTGCCTGAAATTGGTCAAAATTGAAGCTTTTGAGTAAGCAAAACTCTGTAAAAATGGCAATGTTGGTCACTCTGAGGGGTTAAAAAGTGGTTATTCAACATGAGGCACGATCCATTTGACATTTTGAATCATTTTTGGTACAGTCCCAAAAATCAATTTTCTGATGAAAAACGATGACTCCGGACCTGTCGAACGTTTCCAAAATGGTCAATATGGATGAAATTTTAACATTTAATCTTTTGACTCTAAATGACTGTTGGATGTAAATTATGACTTTTTCAACTAAATCAAGTGTGTTTAAAGTCATTTATGTGCCTGAAATTGGTCAAAATTGAAGCTTTTGAGTAAGCAAAACTCTGTAAAAATTGCCATTTTGGTCACTCTGAGGGGTTAAAAAGTGGTTATTCAACATGAGGCACGATCCATTTGACATTTTGAATCATTTTTGGTACAGTCCCAAAAATCCATTTTCTGATGAAAAACGATGACTCCGGACCCGTCGAACGTTCCCAAAATGGTCAATATGGATGAAATTTTAACATTTAATCTTTTGACTCCAAATGACTGTTGGATGGGAATTATGACTTTTTCAACTAAAATAAGTGTGTTTAAAGTCATTTATGTGCCTGAAATTGGTCAAAATTGAAGCTTTTGAGTAAGCAAAACTCTGTAAAAATGGCAATGTTGGTCACTCTGAGGGGTTAAAAAGTGGTTATTCAACATGAGGCACGATCCATTTGACATTTTGAATCATTTTTGGTACAGTCCTAAAAATCAATTTTCTGATGAAAAACGATGACTCCGGACCTGTCGAACGTTCCCAAAATGGTCAATATGGATGAAATTTTAACATTTAATCTTTTGACTCCAAATGACTGTTGGATGTGAATTATGACTTTTTCAACTAAAATAAGTGTGTTTAAAGTCATTTATGTGCCTGAAATTGGTCAAAATTAAAGCTTTTGAATAAGCAAAAACTCTGTAAAAATGGCAATGTTGGTCACTCTGAGGGGTTAAAAAGTGGTTATTCAACATGAGGCACGATCCATTTGACATTTTGAATCATTTTTGGTACAGTCCCAAAAATCCATTTTCTGATGAAAAACGATGACTCCGGACCTATCGACCGTTTCAAAAATGGTCAATATGGATGAAATTTTAACATTTAATCTTTTGACTCTAAATGACTGTTGGATGTGAATTATGACTTTTTCAACTAAATCAAGTGTGTTTAAAGTCATTTATGTGCCTGAAATTGGTCAAAATTGAAGCTTTTGAGTAAGCAAAACTCTGTAAAAATGGCCATTTTGGTCACTCTGAGGTGTTAAAAAGTGGTTATTCAACATGACGCACGATCCAATTGACATTTTGAATCATTTTTGGTACAGTCCCAAAAATCCATTTTCTGATGAAAAACGATGACTCCGGACCTGTCAAACGTTCCCAAAATGGTCAATATGGATGAAATTTTAACATTTAATCTTTAGACTCTAAATGACTGTTGGATGTGAATTATGACTTTTTCAACTAAAATAAGTGTGTTTAAAGTCATTTATGTGCCTGAAATCGGTCAAAATTAAAGCTTTTGAATAAGCAAAAACTCTGTAAAAATGGCAATTTTGGTCACTCTGAGGGGTTAAAAAGTGGTTATTCAACATGAGGCACGATCCTTTTGACATTTTGAATCATTTTTGGTACAGTCCCAAAAATTCATTTTCTGATGAAAAACGATGACTCCGGACCTGTCGAACGTTTCCAAAATGGTCAATATGGATGAAATTTTAACATTTAATCTTTTGACTCTAAATGACTGTTGGATGTGAATTATGACTTTTTCAACTAAAATAAGTGTGTTTAAAGTCATTTATGTGCCTGAAATTGGTCAAAATTGAAGCTTTTGAGTAAGCAAAACTCTGTAAAAATGGCCATTTTGGTCACTCTGAGGGGTTAAAAAGTGGTTATTCAACATGAGGCACGATCCAATTGACATTTTGAATCATTTTTGGTACAGTCCCAAAAATCCATTTTCTGATGAAAAACGATGACTCCGGACCTGTCGAACGTTCCCAAAATGGTCAATATGGATGAAATTTTAACATTTAATCTTTTGACTCCAAATGACTGTTGGATGTGAATTATGACCTTTTCGACTAAAATAAGTGTGTTTAAAGTCATTTCTGTGCCTGAAATTGGTCAAAATTGAAGCTTTGGAGTAAGCAAAACTCTGTAAAAATGGCAATGTTGGTCACTCTGAGGGGTTAAAAAGTGGTTATTCAACATGAGGCACGATCCAATTGACATTTTGAATCATTTTTGGTACAGTCCCAAAAATCCATTTTCTGATGAAAAACGATGACTCCGGACCTGTCAAACGTTCCCAAAATGGTCAATATGGATGAAATTTTAACATTTAATCTTTAGACTCTAAATGACTGTTGGATGTGAATTATGCCTTTTTCAACTAAAATAAGTGTGTTTAAAGTCATTTATGTGCCTGAAATTGGTCAAAATTAATGCTTTTGAATAAGCAAAAACTCTGTAAAAATGGCAATTTTGGTCACTCTGAGGGGTTAAAAAGTGGTTATTCAACATGAGGCATGATCCATTTGACATTTTGAATCATTTTTGGTACAGTCCCAAAAATCCATTTTCTGATGAAAAACGATGACTCCGGACCTGTCGAACGTTTCCAAAATGGTCAATATGGATGAAATTTTAACATTTAATCTTTTGACTCTAAATGACTGTTGGATGTGAATTATGACTTTTTCAACTAAATCAAGTGTGATTAAAGTCATTTATGTGCCTGAAATTGGTCAAAATTAAAGCTTTTGAATAAGCAAAAACTCTGTAAAAATGGCAATTTTGGTCACTCTGAGGGGTTAAAAAGTGGTTATTCAACATGAGGCACGATCCATTTGACATTTTGAATCATTTTTGGTACAGTCCCAAAAATCCATTTTCTGATGAAAAACGATGACTCCGGACCTGTCGAACGTTCCCAAAATGGTCAATATGGATGAAATTTTTACATTTAATCTTTTGACTCTAAATGACTGTTGGATGTGAATTATGACTTTTTCAACTAAAATAAGTGTGTTTAAAGTCATTTATGTGCCTGAAATTGGTCAAAATTAAAGCTTTTGAATAAGCAAAAACTCTGTAAAAATGGCAATTTTGGTCACTCTGAGGGGTTAAAAAGTGGTTATTCAACATGAGGCACGATCCATTTGACATTTTGAATCATTTTTGGTACAGTCCCAAAAATCCATTTTCTGATGAAAAACGATGACTCCGGACCTGTCGAACGTTCCCAAAATGGTCAATATGGATGAAATTTTAACATTTAATCTTTTGACTCCAAATGACTGTTGGATGGGAATTATGACTTTTTCAACTAAAATAAGTGTGTTTAAAGTCATTTATGTGCCTGAAATTGGTCAAAATTGAAGCTTTTGAGTAAGCAAAACTCTGTAAAAATTGCCATTTTGGTCACTCTGAGGGGTTAAAAAGTGGTTATTCAACATGAGGCACGATCCATTTGACATTTTGAATCATTTTTGGTACAGTCCCAAAAATCCATTTTCTGATGAAAAACGATGACTCCGGACCTGTCGAACGATTCCAAAATGGTCAATATGGATGAAATTTTAACATGTAATCTTTTGACTCTAAATGACTGTTGGATGTGAATTATGACTTTTTCAACTAAAATAAGTGTGTTTAAAATCATTTATGCGCCTGAAATTGGTCAAAATTGAAGCTTTTGAGTAAGCAAAACTCTGTAAAAATTGCCATTTTGGTCACTCTGAGGGGTTAAAAAGTGGTTATTCAACATGAGGCACGATCCAATTGACATTTTGAATCATTTTTGGTACAGTCCCAAAAATTCATTTTCTGATGAAAAACGATGACTCCGGACCTGTCGAACGTTTCCAAAATGGTCAATATGGATGAAATTTTAACATTTAATCTTTTGACTCTAAATGACTGTTGGATGTAAATTATGACTTTTTCAACTAAATCAAGTGTGTTTAAAGTCATTTATGTGCCTGAAATTGGTCAAAATTGAAGCTTTTGAGTAAGCAAAACTCTGTAAAAATTGCCATTTTGGTCACTCTGAGGGGTTAAAAAGTGGTTATTCAACATGAGGCACGATCCAATTGACATTTTGAATCATTTTTGGTACAGTCCCAAAAATTCATTTTCTGATGAAAAACGATGACTCCGGACCTGTCGAACGATTCCAAAATGGTCAATATGGATGAAATTTTAACATGTAATCTTTTGACTCTAAATGACTGTTGGATGTGAATTATGACTTTTTCAACTAAAATAAGTGTGTTTAAAATCATTTATGCGCCTGAAATTGGTCAAAATTAAAGCTTTTGAGTAAGCAAAACTCTGTAAAAATGGCCGTTTTGGTCACTCTGAGGGTTAAAAAGTGGTTATTCAACATGAGGCATGATCCAATTGACATTTTGAATCATTTTTGGTACAGTCCCAAAAATCCATTTTCTGATGAAAAACGATGACTCCGGACCTGTCGAACGATTCCAAAATGGTCAATAAGGATGAAATTTTAACATTTAATCTTTTGACTCTAAATGACTGTTGGATGTGAATTATGACTTTTTCAACTAAAATAAGTGTGTTTAAAGTCATTTATGTGCCTGAAATTGGTCAAAATTGAAGCTTTTGAATAAGCAAAACTCTGTAAAAATAACAATGTTGGTCACTCTGAGGGGTTAAAAAGTGGTTATTCAACATGAGGCACGATCCAATTGACATTTTGAATCATTTTTGGTACAGTCCCAAAAATCAATTTTCTGATGAAAAACGATGACTCCGGACCTGTCAAACTTTCCCAAAATGGTCAATATGGATGAAATTTTAACATTTAATCTTTAGACTCTAAATGACTGTTGGATGTGAATTATGACTTTTTCAACTAAAATAGGTGTGTTTAAAGTCATTTATGTGCCTGAAATTGGTCAAAATTAAAGCTTTTGAATAAGCACAAACTCTGTAAAAATGGCAATTTTGGTCACTCTGAGGGGTTAAAAAGTGGTTATTCAACATGAGGCACGATCCATTTGACATTTTGAATCATTTTTGGTACAGTCCCAAAAATCCATTTTCTGATGAAAAACGATGACTCCGGACCTGTCGAACGTTTCCAAAATGGTCAATATGGATGAAATTTTAACATTTAATCTTTTGACTCTAAATGACTGTTGGATGTAAATTATGACTTTTTCAACTAAATCAAGTGTGTTTAAAGTCATTTATGTGCCTGAAATTGGTCAAAATTGAAGCTTTTGAGTAAGCAAAACTCTGTAAAAATTGCCATTTTGGTCATTCTGAGGGGTTAAAAAGTGGTTATTCAACATGAGGCACGATCCATTTGACATTTTGAATCATTTTTGGTACAGTCCCAAAAATTCATTTTCTGATGAAAAACGATGACTCCAGACCTGTCGAACGTTTCCAAAATGGTCAATATGGATGAAATTTTAACATTTAATCTTTTGACTCCAAATGACTGTTGGATGTGAATTATGACCTTTTCGACTAAAATAAGTGTGTTTAAAGTCATTTCTGTGCCTGAAATTGGTCAAAATTGAAGCTTTTGAGTAAGCAAAACTCTGTAAAAATGGCAATGTTGGTCACTCTGAGGGGTTAAAAAGTGGTTATTCAACATGAGGCACGATCCATTTGACATTTTGAATCATTTTTGGTACAGTCCCAAAAATCCATTTTCTGATGAAAAACGATGACTCCGGACCTGTCGAACGTTCCCAAAATGGTCAATATGGATGAAATTTTAACATTTAATCTTTTGACTCTAAATGACTGTTGGATGTGAATTATGACTTTTTCAACTAAAATAAGTGTGTTTAAAGTCATTTATGTGCCTGAAATTGGTCAAAATTGAAGCTTTTGAGTAAGCAAAACTCTGTAAAAATGGCAATGTTGGTCACTCTGAGGGGTTAAAAAGTGGTTATTCAACATGAGGCACGATCCATTTGACATTTTGAATCATTTTTGGTACAGTCCCAAAAATCCATTTTCTGATGAAAAACGATGACTCCGGACCTGTCGAACGTTTCCAAAATGGTCAATATGGATGAAATTTTAACATTTAATCTTTTGACTCTAAATGACTGTTGGATGTGAATTATGACTTTTTCAACTAAATCAAGTGTGATTAAAGTCATTTATGTGCCTGAAATTGGTCAAAATTAAAGCTTTTGAATAAGCAAAAACTCTGTAAAAATGGCAATTTTGGTCACTCTGAGGGGTTAAAAAGTGGTTATTCAACATGAGGCACGATCCATTTGACATTTTGAATCATTTTTGGTACAGTCCCAAAAATCCATTTTCTGATGAAAAACGATGACTCCGGACCTGTCGAACGTTCCCAAAATGGTCAATATGGATGAAATTTTTACATTTAATCTTTTGACTCTAAATGACTGTTGGATGTGAATTATGACTTTTTCAACTAAAATAAGTGTGTTTAAAGTCATTTATGTGCCTGAAATTGGTCAAAATTAAAGCTTTTGAATAAGCAAAAACTCTGTAAAAATGGCAATTTTGGTCACTCTGAGGGGTTAAAAAGTGGTTATTCAACATGAGGCACGATCCATTTGACATTTTGAATCATTTTTGGTACAGTCCAAAAATCCATTTTCTGATGAAAAACGATGACTCCGGACCTGTCGAACGTTCCCAAAATGGTCAATATGGATGAAATTTTAACATTTAATCTTTTGACTCCAAATGACTGTTGGATGGGAATTATGACTTTTTCAACTAAAATAAGTGTGTTTAAAGTCATTTATGTGCCTGAAATTGGTCAAAATTGAAGCTTTTGAGTAAGCAAAACTCTGTAAAAATTGCCATTTTGGTCACTCTGAGGGGTTAAAAAGTGGTTATTCAACATGAGGCACGATCCATTTGACATTTTGAATCATTTTTGGTACAGTCCCAAAAATCCATTTTCTGATGAAAAACGATGACTCCGGACCTGTCGAACGATTCCAAATGGTCAATATGGATGAAATTTTAACATGTAATCTTTTGACTCTAAATGACTGTTGGATGTGAATTATGACTTTTTCAACTAAAATAAGTGTGTTTAAAATCATTTATGCGCCTGAAATTGGTCAAAATTGAAGCTTTTGAGTAAGCAAAACTCTGTAAAAATTGCCATTTTGGTCACTCTGAGGGGTTAAAAAGTGGTTATTCAACATGAGGCACGATCCAATTGACATTTTGAATCATTTTTGGTACAGTCCCAAAAATTCATTTTCTGATGAAAAACGATGACTCCGGACCTGTCGAACGTTTCCAAAATGGTCAATATGGATGAAATTTTAACATTTAATCTTTTGACTCTAAATGACTGTTGGATGTAAATTATGACTTTTCAACTAAATCAAGTGTGTTTAAAGTCATTTATGTGCCTGAAATTGGTCAAAATTGAAGCTTTTGAGTAAGCAAAACTCTGTAAAAATTGCCATTTTGGTCACTCTGAGGGGTTAAAAAGTGGTTATTCAACATGAGGCACGATCCAATTGACATTTTGAATCATTTTTGGTACAGTCCCAAAAATTCATTTTCTGATGAAAAACGATGACTCCGGACCTGTCGAACGATTCCAAAATGGTCAATATGGATGAAATTTTAACATGTAATCTTTTGACTCTAAATGACTGTTGGATGTGAATTATGACTTTTTCAACTAAAATAAGTGTGTTTAAAATCATTTATGCGCCTGAAATTGGTCAAAATTAAAGCTTTTGAGTAAGCAAAACTCTGTAAAAATGGCCGTTTTGGTCACTCTGAGGGGTTAAAAAGTGGTTATTCAACATGAGGCATGATCCAATTGACATTTTGAATCATTTTTGGTACAGTCCCAAAAATCAATTTTCTGATGAAAAACGATGACTCGGACCTGTCGAACGATTCCAAAATGGTCAATAAGGATGAAATTTTAACATTTAATCTTTTGACTCTAAATGACTGTTGGATGTGAATTATGACTTTTTCAACTAAAATAAGTGTGTTTAAAGTCATTTATGTGCCTGAAATTGGTCAAAATTGAAGCTTTTGAATAAGCAAAACTCTGTAAAAATAACTATGTTGGTCACTCTGAGGGGTTAAAAAGTGGTTATTCAACATGAGGCACGATCCAATTGACATTTTGAATCATTTTTGGTACAGTCCCAAAAATCCATTTTCTGATGAAAAACGATGACTCCGGACCTGTCAAACTTTCCCAAAATGGTCAATATGGATGAAATTTTAACATTTAATCTTTAGACTCTAAATGACTGTTGGATGTGAATTATGACTTTTTCAACTAAAATAGGTGTGTTTAAAGTCATTTATGTGCCTGAAATTGGTCAAAATTAAAGCTTTTGAATAAGCACAAACTCTGTAAAAATGGCAATTTTGGTCACTCTGAGGGGTTAAAAAGTGGTTATTCAACATGAGGCACGATCCATTTGACATTTTGAATCATTTTTGGTACAGTCCCAAAAATCCATTTTCTGATGAAAAACGATGACTCCGGACCTGTCGAACGTTCCCAAAATGGTCAATATGGATGAAATTTTTACATTTAATCTTTTGACTCTAAATGACTGTTGGATGTGAATTATGACTTTTTCAACTAAAATAAGTGTGTTTAAAGTCATTTATGTGCCTGAAATTGGTCAAAATTAAAGCTTTTGAATAAGCAAAAACTCTGTAAAAATGGCAATTTTGGTCACTCTGAGGGGTTAAAAAGTGGTTATTCAACATGAGGCACGATCCATTTGACATTTTGAATCATTTTTGGTACAGTCCCAAAAATCCATTTTCTGATGAAAAACGATGACTCCGGACCTGTCGAACGTTCCCAAAATGGTCAATATGGATGAAATTTTAACATTTAATCTTTTGACTCCAAATGACTGTTGGATGGGAATTATGACTTTTTCAACTAAAATAAGTGTGTTTAAAGTCATTTATGTGCCTGAAATTGGTCAAAATTGAAGCTTTTGAGTAAGCAAAACTCTGTAAAAATTGCCATTTTGGTCACTCTGAGGGGTTAAAAAGTGGTTATTCAACATGAGGCACGATCCATTTGACATTTTGAATCATTTTTGGTACAGTCCCAAAAATCCATTTTCTGATGAAAAACGATGACTCCGGACCTGTCGAACGATTCCAAAATGGTCAATATGGATGAAATTTTAACATGTAATCTTTTGACTCTAAATGACTGTTGGATGTGAATTATGACTTTTTCAACTAAAATAAGTGTGTTTAAAATCATTTATGCGCCTGAAATTGGTCAAAATTGAAGCTTTTGAGTAAGCAAAACTCTGTAAAAATTGCCATTTTGGTCACTCTGAGGGGTTAAAAAGTGGTTATTCAACATGAGGCACGATCCAATTGACATTTTGAATCATTTTTGGTACAGTCCCAAAAATTCATTTTCTGATGAAAAACGATGACTCCGGACCTGTCGAACGTTTCCAAAATGGTCAATATGGATGAAATTTTAACATTTAATCTTTTGACTCTAAATGACTGTTGGATGTAAATTATGACTTTTTCAACTAAATCAAGTGTGTTTAAAGTCATTTATGTGCCTGAAATTGGTCAAAATTGAAGCTTTTGAGTAAGCAAAACTCTGTAAAAATTGCCATTTTGGTCACTCTGAGGGGTTAAAAAGTGGTTATTCAACATGAGGCACGATCCAATTGACATTTTGAATCATTTTTGGTACAGTCCCAAAAATTCATTTTCTGATGAAAAACGATGACTCCGGACCTGTCGAACGATTCCAAAATGGTCAATATGGATGAAATTTTAACATGTAATCTTTTGACTCTAAATGACTGTTGGATGTGAATTATGACTTTTTCAACTAAAATAAGTGTGTTTAAAATCATTTATGCGCCTGAAATTGGTCAAAATTAAAGCTTTTGAGTAAGCAAAACTCTGTAAAAATGGCCGTTTTGGTCACTCTGAGGGGTTAAAAAGTGGTTATTCAACATGAGGCATGATCCAATTGACATTTTGAATCATTTTTGGTGCAGTCCCAAAAATCAATTTTCTGATGAAAAACGATGACACCTGTCGAACGATTCCAAAATGGTCAATAAGGATGAAATTTTAACATTTAATCTTTTGACTCTAAATGACTGTTGGATGTGAATTATGACTTTTTCAACTAAAATAAGTGTGTTTAAAGTCATTTATGTGCCTGAAATTGGTCAAAATTGAAGCTTTTGAATAAGCAAAACTCTGTAAAAATAACTATGTTGGTCACTCTGAGGGGTTAAAAAGTGGTTATTCAACATGAGGCACGATCCAATTGACATTTTGAATCATTTTTGGTACAGTCCCAAAAATTCATTTTCTGATGAAAAACGATGACTCCGGACCTGTCGAACGATTCCAAAATGGTCAATATGGATGAAATTTTAACATGTAATCTTTTGACTCTAAATGACTGTTGGATGTGAATTATGACTTTTTCAACTAAAATAAGTGTGTTTAAAATCATTTATGCGCCTGAAATTGGTCAAAATTAAAGCTTTTGAGTAAGCAAAACTCTGTAAAAATGGCCGTTTTGGTCACTCTGAGGGGTTAAAAAGTGGTTATTCAACATGAGGCATGATCCAATTGACATTTTGAATCATTTTTGGTACAGTCCCAAAAATCAATTTTCTGATGAAAAACGATGACTCCGGACCTGTCGAACGATTCCAAAATGGTCAATAAGGATGAAATTTTAACATTTAATCTTTTGACTCTAAATGACTATTGGATGTGAATTATGACTTTTTCAACTAAAATAAGTGTGTTTAAAGTCATTTATGTGCCTGAAATTGGTCAAAATTGAAGCTTTTGAATAAGCAAAACTCTGTAAAAATAACTATGTTGGTCACTCTGAGGGGTTAAAAAGTGGTTATTCAACATGAGGCACGATCCAATTGACATTTTGAATCATTTTTGGTACAGTCCCAAAAATCCATTTTCTGATGAAAAACGATGACTCCGGACCTGTCAAACTTTCCCAAAATGGTCAATATGGATGAAATTTTAACATTTAATCTTTAGACTCTAAATGACTGTTGGATGTGAATTATGACTTTTTCAACTAAAATAGGTGTGTTTAAAGTCATTTATGTGCCTGAAATTGGTCAAAATTAAAGCTTTTGAATAAGCACAAACTCTGTAAAAATGGCAATTTTGGTCACTCTGAGGGGTTAAAAAGTGGTTATTCAACATGAGGCACGATCCATTTGACATTTTGAATCATTTTTGGTACAGTCCCAAAAATCCATTTTCTGATGAAAAACGATGACTCCGGACCTGTCGAACGTTCCCAAAATGGTCAATATGGATGAAATTTTTACATTTAATCTTTTGACTCTAAATGACTGTTGGATGTGAATTATGACTTTTTCAACTAAAATAAGTGTGTTTAAAGTCATTTATGTGCCTGAAATTGGTCAAAATTAAAGCTTTTGAATAAGCAAAAACTCTGTAAAAATGGCAATTTTGGTCACTCTGAGGGGTTAAAAAGTGGTTATTCAACATGAGGCACGATCCATTTGACATTTTGAATCATTTTTGGTACAGTCCCAAAAATCCATTTTCTGATGAAAAACGATGACTCCGGACCTGTCGAACGTTCCCAAAATGGTCAATATGGATGAAATTTTAACATTTAATCTTTTGACTCCAAATGACTGTTGGATGGGAATTATGACTTTTTCAACTAAAATAAGTGTGTTTAAAGTCATTTATGTGCCTGAAATTGGTCAAAATTGAAGCTTTTGAGTAAGCAAAACTCTGTAAAAATTGCCATTTTGGTCACTCTGAGGGGTTAAAAAGTGGTTATTCAACATGAGGCACGATCCATTTGACATTTTGAATCATTTTTGGTACAGTCCCAAAAATCCATTTTCTGATGAAAAACGATGACTCCGGACCTGTCGAACGATTCCAAAATGGTCAATATGGATGAAATTTTAACATGTAATCTTTTGACTCTAAATGACTGTTGGATGTGAATTATGACTTTTTCAACTAAAATAAGTGTGTTTAAAATCATTTATGCGCCTGAAATTGGTCAAAATTGAAGCTTTTGAGTAAGCAAAACTCTGTAAAAATTGCCATTTTGGTCACTCTGAGGGGTTAAAAAGTGGTTATTCAACATGAGGCACGATCCAATTGACATTTTGAATCATTTTTGGTACAGTCCCAAAAATTCATTTTCTGATGAAAAACGATGACTCCGGACCTGTCGAACGTTTCCAAAATGGTCAATATGGATGAAATTTTAACATTTAATCTTTTGACTCTAAATGACTGTTGGATGTAAATTATGACTTTTTCAACTAAATCAAGTGTGTTTAAAGTCATTTATGTGCCTGAAATTGGTCAAAATTGAAGCTTTTGAGTAAGCAAAACTCTGTAAAAATTGCCATTTTGGTCACTCTGAGGGGTTAAAAAGTGGTTATTCAACATGAGGCACGATCCAATTGACATTTTGAATCATTTTTGGTACAGTCCCAAAAATTCATTTTCTGATGAAAAACGATGACTCCGGACCTGTCGAACGATTCCAAAATGGTCAATATGGATGAAATTTTAACATGTAATCTTTTGACTCTAAATGACTGTTGGATGTGAATTATGACTTTTTCAACTAAAATAAGTGTGTTTAAAATCATTTATGCGCCTGAAATTGGTCAAAATTAAAGCTTTTGAGTAAGCAAAACTCTGTAAAAATGGCCGTTTTGGTCACTCTGAGGGGTTAAAAAGTGGTTATTCAACATGAGGCATGATCCAATTGACATTTTGAATCATTTTTGGTGCAGTCCCAAAAATCAATTTTCTGATGAAAAACGATGACTCCGGACCTGTCGAACGATTCCAAAATGGTCAATAAGGATGAAATTTTAACATTTAATCTTTTGACTCTAAATGACTGTTGGATGTGAATTATGACTTTTTCAACTAAAATAAGTGTGTTTAAAGTCATTTATGTGCCTGAAATTGGTCAAAATTGAAGCTTTTGAATAAGCAAAACTCTGTAAAAATAACTATGTTGGTCACTCTGAGGGGTTAAAAAGTGGTTATTCAACATGAGGCACGATCCAATTGACATTTTGAATCATTTTTGGTACAGTCCCAAAAATCCATTTTCTGATGAAAAACGATGACTCCGGACCTGTCAAACTTTCCCAAAATGGTCAATATGGATGAAATTTTAACATTTAATCTTTAGACTCTAAATGACTGTTGGATGTGAATTATGACTTTTTCAACTAAAATAGGTGTGTTTAAAGTCATTTATGTGCCTGAAATTGGTCAAAATTAAAGCTTTTGAATAAGCACAAACTCTGTAAAAATGGCAATTTTGGTCACTCTGAGGGGTTAAAAAGTGGTTATTCAACATGAGGCACGATCCATTTGACATTTTGAATCATTTTTGGTACAGTCCCAAAAATCCATTTTCTGATGAAAAACGATGACTCCGGACCTGTCGAACGTTTCCAAAATGGTCAATATGGATGAAATTTTAACATTTAATCTTTTGACTCTAAATGACTGTTGGATGTAAATTATGACTTTTTCAACTAAATCAAGTGTGTTTAAAGTCATTTATGTGCCTGAAATTGGTCAAAATTGAAGCTTTTGAGTAAGCAAAACTCTGTAAAAATTGCCATTTTGGTCATTCTGAGGGGTTAAAAAGTGGTTATTCAACATGAGGCACGATCCATTTGACATTTTGAATCATTTTTGGTACAGTCCCAAAAATTCATTTTCTGATGAAAAACGATGACTCCGGACCTGTCGAACGTTTCCAAAATGGTCAATATGGATGAAATTTTAACATTTAATCTTTTGACTCCAAATGACTGTTGGATGTGAATTATGACCTTTTCGACTAAAATAAGTGTGTTTAAAGTCATTTCTGTGCCTGAAATTGGTCAAAATTGAAGCTTTTGAGTAAGCAAAACTCTGTAAAAATGGCAATGTTGGTCACTCTGAGGGGTTAAAAAGTGGTTATTCAACATGAGGCATGATCCATTTGACATTTTGAATCATTTTTGGTACAGTCCCAAAAATCCATTTTCTGATGAAAAACGATGACTCCGGACCTGTCGAACGTTCCCAAAATGGTCAATATGGATGAAATTTTAACATTTAATCTTTTGACTCTAAATGACTGTTGGATGTGAATTATGACTTTTTCAACTAAAATAAGTGTGTTTAAAGTCATTTATGTGCCTGAAATTGGTCAAAATTAAAGCTTTTGAATAAGCAAAAACTCTGTAAAAATGGCAATTTTGGTCACTCTGAGGGGTTAAAAAGTGGTTATTCAACATGAGGCACGATCCATTTGACATTTTGAATCATTTTTGGTACAGTCCCAAAAATCCATTTTCTGATGAAAAACGATGACTCCGGACCTGTCGAACGTTCCCAAAATGGTCAATATGGATGAAATTTTAACATTTAATCTTTAGACTCTAAATGACTGTTGGATGTGAATTATGACTTTTTCAACTAAAATAAGTGTGTTTAAAGTCATTTATGTGCCTGAAATTGGTCAAAATTAAAGCTTTTGAAAAAGCAAAAACTCTGTAAAAATGGCAATTTTGGTCACTCTGAGGGGTTAAAAAGTGGTTATTCAACATGAGGCACGATCCATTTGACATTTTGAATCATTTTTGGTACAGTCCCAAAAATCAATTTTCTGATGAAAAGCGATGACTCCGGACCTGTCGAACGTTTCCAAAATGGTCAATATGGATGAAATTTTAACATTTATTCTTCTGACTCTAAATGACTGTTGGATGTGAATTATGACTTTTTCAACTAAATCAAGTGTGTTTAAAGTCATTTATGTGCCTGAAATTGGTCAAAATTGAAGCTTTTGAGTAAGCAAAACTCTGTAAAAATGGCCATTTTGGTCACTCTGAGGGGTTAAAAAGTGGTTATTCAACATGAGGCACGATCCAATTGACATTTTGAATCATTTTTGGTACAGTCCCAAAAATCCATTTTCTGATGAAAAACGATGACTCCGGACCTGTCGAACGATTCCAAAATGGTCAATATGGATGAAATTTTAACATTTAATCTTTTGACTCTAAATGACTGTTGGATGTGAATTATGCCTTTTTCAAGTAAAATAAGTGTGTTTAAAGTCATTTATGTGCCTGAAATTGGTCAAAATTAAAGCTTTTGAATAAGCAAAAACTCTGTAAAAATGGCAATTTTGGTCACTCTGAGGGGTTAAAAAGTGGTTATTCAACATGAGGCACGATCCATTTGACATTTTGAATCATTTTTGGTACAGTCCCAAAAATCTATTTTCTGATGAAAAACGATGACTCCGGACCTGTCGAACGTTTCCAAAATGGTCAATATGGATGAAATTTTAACATGTAATCTTTTGACTCTAAATGACTGTTGGATGTGAATTATGACTTTTTCAACTAAAATATGTGTGTTTAAAGTCATTTATGTGCCTGAAGTTGGTCAAAATTGAAGCTTTTGAGTAAGCAAAACTCTGTAAAAATGGCAATTTTGGTCACTCTGAGGGGTTAAAAAGTGGTTATTCAACATGAGGCACGATCCATTTGACATTTTGAATCATTTTTGGTACAGTCCCAAAAATCCATTTTCTGATGAAAAACGATGCCTCCGGACCTGTCGAACGTTCCCAAAATGGTCAATATGGATGAAATTTTAACATTTAATCTTTTGACTCCAAATGACTGTTGGATGTGAATTATGACCTTTTCGACTAAAATAAGTGTGTTTAAAGTCATTTCTGTGCCTGAAATTGGTCAAAATTGAAGCTTTTGAGTAAGCGAAACTCTGTAAAAATGGCAATGTTGGTCACTCTGAGGGGTTAAAAAGTGGTTATTCAACATGAGGCACGATCCATTTGACATTTTGAATCATTTTTGGTACAGTCCCAAAAATCAATTTTCTGATGAAAAACGATGACTCCGGACCTGTCGAACGTTCCCAAAATGGTCAATATGGATGAAATTTTAACATTTAATCTTTTGACTCTAAATGACTGTTGGATGTGAATTATGACTTTTTCAACTAAAATAAGTGTGTTTGAAGTCATTTATGTGCCTGAAATTGGTCAAAACTAAAGCTTTTGAATAAGCAAAAACTCTGTAAAAATGGCAATTTTGGTCACTCTGAGGGGTTAAAAAGGTGTTATTCAACATGAGGCACGATCCATTTGACATTTTGAATCATTTTTGGTACAGTCCCAAAAATCCATTTTCTGATGAAAAACGATGACTCCGGACCTGTCGAACGTTCCCAAAATGGTCAATATGGATGAAATTTTAACATTTAATCTTTAGACTCTAAATGACTGTTGGATGTGAATTATGACTTTTTCAACTAAAATAAGTGTGTTTAAAGTCATTTATGTGCCTGAAATTGGTCAAAATTAAAGCTTTTGAATAAGCAAAAACTCTGTAAAAATGGCAATTTTGGTCACTCTGAGGGGTTAAAAAGTGTTTATTCAACATGAGGCACGATCCATTTGACATTTTGAATCATTTTTGGTACAGTCCCAAAAATCCATTTTCTGATGAAAAACGATGACTCCGGACCTGTCGAACGTTTCCAAAATGGTCAATATGGATGAAATTTTAACATTTAATCTTTTGACTCTAAATGACTGTTGGATGTGAATTATGACTTTTTCAACTAAATCAAGTGTGTTTAAAGTCATTTATGTGCCTGAAATTGGTCAAAATTGAAGCTTTTGAGTAAGCAAAACTCTGTAAAAATGGCCATTTTGGTCACTCTGAGGGGTTAAAAAGTGGTTATTCAACATGAGGCACGATCCAATTGACATTTTGAATCATTTTTGGTACAGTCCCAAAAATCCATTTTCTGATGAAAAATGATGACTCCGGACCTGTCGAACGATTCCAAAATGGTCAATATGGATGAAATTTTAACATGTAATCTTTTGACTCTAAATGACTGTTGGATGTGAATTATGACTTTTCCAACTAAAATAAGTGTGTTTAAAATCATTTATGCGCCTGAAATTGGTCAAAATTAAAGCTTTTGAGTAAGCAAAACTCTGTAAAAATGGCCATTTTGGTCACTCTGAGGGGTTAAAAAGTGGTTATTCAACATGAGGCACGATCCAATTGACATTTTGAATCATTTTTGGTACAGTCCCAAAAATCCATTTTCTGATGAATAACGATGACTCCGGACCTGTCGAATGATTCCAAAATGGTCAATATGGATGAAATTTTAACATTTAATCTTTTGACTCTAAATGACTGTTGGATGTGAATTATGACTTTTTCAACTAAAATAAGTGTGTTTAAAGTCATTTATGTGCCTGAAATTGGTCAAAATTAAAGCTTTTGAATAAGCAAAAACTCTGTAAAAATGGCAATTTTGGTCACTCTGAGGGGTTAAAAAGTGGTTATTCAACATGAGGCACGATCCATTTGACATTTTGAATCATTTTTGGTACAGTCCCAAAAATCCATTTTCTGATGAAAAACAATGACTCCGGACCTGTCGAACGTGCCCAAAATGGTCAATATGGATGAAATTTTAACATTTAATCTTTTGACTCCAAATGACTGTTGGATGGGAATTATGACTTTTTCAACTAAAATAAGTGTGTTTAAAGTCATTTATGTGCCTGAAATTGGTCAAAATTGAAGCTTTTGAGTAAGCAAAACTCTGTAAAAATGGCAATGTTGGTCACTCTGAGGGGTTAAAAAGTGGTTATTCAACATGAGGCACGATCCATTTGACATTTTGAATCATTTTTGGTACAGTCCCAAAAATCAATTTTCTGATGAAAAACGATGACTCCGGACCTGTCGAACGTTTCCAAAATGGTCAATATGGATGAAATTTTAACATTTAATCTTTTGACTCTAAATGACTGTTGGATGTGAATTATGACTTTTTCAACTAAAATAAGTGTGTTTAAAGTCATTTATGTGCCTGAAATTGGTCAAAATTGTAGCTTTTGAGTAAGCAAAACTCTGTAAAAATGGCCATTTTGGTCACTCTGAGGGGTTAAAAAGTGGTTATTCAACATGAGGCACGATCCAATTGACATTTTGAATCATTTTTTGGTACAGTCCCAAAATTCCATTTTCTGATGAAAAACGATGACTCCGGACCTGTCGAACGTTCCCAAAATGGTCAATATGGATGACATTTTAACATTTAATCTTTTGACTCCAAATGACTGTTGGATGTGAATTATGACCTTTTCGACTAAAATAAGTGTCTTTAAAGTCATTTCTGTGCCTGAAATTGGTCAAAATTGAAGCTTTTGAGTAAGCGAAACTCTGTAAAAATGGCAATGTTGGTCACTCTGAGGGGTTAAAAAGTGGTTATTCAACATGAGGCACGATCCATTTGACATTTTGAATCATTTATGGTACAGTCCCAAAAATCCATTTTCTGATGAAAAACGATGACTCCGGACCTGTCGAACGTTTCCAAAATGGTCAATATGGATGAAATTTTAACATTTAATCTTTTGACTCTAAATGACTGTTGGAGGTGAATTATGACTTTTTCAACTAAAATAAGTGTGTTTAAAGTCATTTATGTGCCTGAAATTGGTCAAAATTGAAGCTTTTGAATAAGCAAAACTCTGTAAAAATAACAATGTTGGTCACTCTGAGGGGTTAAAAAGTGGTTATTCAACATGAGGCACGATCCAATTGACATTTTGAATCATTTTTGGTACAGTCCCAAAAATCCATTTTCTGATGAAAAACGATGACTCCGGACCTGTCAAACTTTCCCAAAATGGTCAATATGGATGAAATTTTAACATTTAATCTTTAGACTCTAAATGACTGTTGGATGTGAATTATGACTTTTTCAACTAAAATAAGTGTGTTTAAAGTCATTTATGTGCCTGAAATTGGTCAAAATTAAAGCTTTTGAATAAGCACAAACTCTGTAAAAATGGCAATTTTGGTCACTCTGAGGGGTTAAAAAGTGGTTATTCAACATGAGGCACGATCCATTTGACATTTTGAATCATTTTTGGTACAGTCCTAAAAATCCATTTTCTGATGAAAAACGATGACTCCGGACCTGTCGAACGTTCACAAAATGGTCAATATGGATGAAATTTTAACATTTAATCTTTTGACTCCAAATGACTGTTGGATGGGAATTATGACTTTTTCAACTAAAATAAGTGTGTTTAAAGTCATTTATGTGCCTGAAATTGGTCAAAATTGAAGCTTTTGAGTAAGCAAAACTCTGTAAAAATTGCCATTTTGGTCATTCTGAGGTGTTAAAAAGTGGTTATTCAACATGAGGCACGATCCATTTGACATTTTGAATCATTTTTGGTACAGTCCCAAAAATTCATTTTCTGATGAAAAACGATGACTCCGGACCTGTCGAACGTTTCCAAAATGGTCAATATGGATGAAATTTTAACATTTAATCTTTTGACTCCAAATGAATGTTGGATGTGAATTATGACCTTTTCGACTAAAATAAGTGTGCTTAAAGTCATTTCTGTGCCTGAAATTGGTCAAAATTGAAGCTTTTGAGTAAGCAAAACTCTGTAAAAATGGCAATGTTGGTCACTCTGAGGGGTTAAAAAGTGGTTATTCAACATGAGGCACGATCCATTTGACATTTTGAATCATTTTTGGTACAGTCCCAAAAATCCATTTTCTGATGAAAAACGATGACTCCGGACCTGTCGAACGTTCCTAAAATGGTCAATATGAATGAAATTTTAACATTTAATCTTTTGACTCTAAATGACTGTTGGATGTGAATTATGACTTTTTCAACTAAAATAAGTGTGTTTAAAGTCATTTATGTGCCTGAAATTGGTCAAAATTAAAGCTTTTGAATAAGCAAAAACTCTGTAAAAATGGCAATTTTGGTCACTCTGAGGGGTTAAAAAGTGGTTATTCAACATGAGGCACGATCCATTTGACATTTTGAATCATTTTTGGTACAGTCCCAAAAATCCATTTTCTGATGAAAAACGATGACTCCGGACCTGTCGAACGTTCCCAAAATGGTCAATATGGATGAAATTTTAACATTTAATCTTTTGACTCCAAATGACTGTTGGATGGGAATTATGACTTTTTCAACTAAAATAAGTGTGTTTAAAGTCATTTATGTGCCTGAAATTGGTCAAAATTGAAGCTTTTGAGTAAGCAAAACTCTGTAAAAATGGCCATTTTGGTCACTCTGAGGGGTTAAAAAGTGGTTATTCAACATGAGGCACGATCCATTTGACATTTTGAATCATTTTTGGTACAGTCCCAAAAATCCATTTTCTGATGAAAAACGATGACTCCGGACCTGTCGAACGTTCCCAAAATGGTCAATATGGATGAAATTTTAACATTTAATCTTTAGACTCTAAATGACTGTTGGATGTGAATTATGACTTTTTCAACTAAAATAAGTGTGTTTAAAGTCATTTATGTGCCTGAAATTGGTCAAAATTAAAGCTTTTGAATAAGCACAAACTCTGTAAAAATGGCAATTTTGGTCACTCTGAGGGGTTAAAAAGTGGTTATTCAACATGAGGCACGATCCATTTGACATTTTGAATCATTTTTGGTACAGTCCCAAAAATCCATTTTCTGATGAAAAACGATGACTCCGGACCTGTCGAACGTTCACAAAATGGTCAATATGGATGAAATTTTAACATTTAATCTTTTGACTCCAAATGACTGTTGGATGGGAATTATGACTTTTTCAACTAAAATAAGTGTGTTTAAAGTCATTTATGTGCCTGAAATTGGTCAAAATTGAAGCTTTTGAGTAAGCAAAACTCTGTAAAAATTGCCATTTTGGTCATTCTGAGGGGTTAAAAAGTGGTTATTCAACATGAGGCACGATCCATTTGACATTTTGAATCATTTTTGGTACAGTCCCAAAAATTCATTTTCTGATGAAAAACGATGACTCCGGACCTGTCGAACGTTTCCAAAATGGTCAATATGGATGAAATTTTAACATTTAATCTTTTGACTCCAAATGAATGTTGGATGTGAATTATGACCTTTTCGACTAAAATAAGTGTGCTTAAAGTCATTTCTGTGCCTGAAATTGGTCAAAATTGAAGCTTTTGAGTAAGCAAAACTCTGTAAAAATGGCAATGTTGGTCACTCTGAGGGGTTAAAAAGTGGTTATTCAACATGAGGCACGATCCATTTGACATTTTGAATCATTTTTGGTACAGTCCCAAAAATCCATTTTCTGATGAAAAACGATGACTCCGGACCTGTCGAACGTTCCTAAAATGGTCAATATGAATGAAATTTTAACATTTAATCTTTTGACTCTAAATGACTGTTGGATGTGAATTATGACTTTTTCAACTAAAATAAGTGTGTTTAAAGTCATTTATGTGCCTGAAATTGGTCAAAATTAAAGCTTTTGAATAAGCAAAAACTCTGTAAAAATGGCAATTTTGGTCACTCTGAGGGGTTAAAAAGTGGTTATTCAACATGAGGCACGATCCATTTGACATTTTGAATCATTTTTGGTACAGTCCCAAAAATCCATTTTCTGATGAAAAACGATGACTCCGGACCTGTCGAACGTTCCCAAAATGGTCAATATGGATGAAATTTTAACATTTAATCTTTTGACTCCAAATGACTGTTGGATGGGAATTATGACTTTTTCAACTAAAATAAGTGT
Organism: Lissotriton vulgaris; assembly: GCF_964263255.1. Taxonomy (NCBI): domain Eukaryota; kingdom Metazoa; phylum Chordata; class Amphibia; order Caudata; family Salamandridae; genus Lissotriton; species Lissotriton vulgaris. Next base: position 56,406 of record NW_028240795.1, on the reverse strand, counting down.
GTTTAAAGTCATTTATGTGCCTGAAATTGGTCAAAATTGAAGCTTTTGAGTAAGCAAAACTCTGTAAAAATGGCCATTTTGGTCACTCTGAGGGGTTAAAAAGTGGTTATTCAACATGAGGCACGATCCATTTGACATTTTGAATCATTTTTGGTACAGTCCCAAAAATCCATTTTCTGATGAAAAACGATGACTCCGGACCTGTCGAACGTTCCCAAAATGGTCAATATGGATGAAATTTTAACATTTAATCTTTAGACTCTAAATGACTGTTGGATGTGAATTATGACTTTTTCAACTAAAATAAGTGTGTTTAAAGTCATTTATGTGCCTGAAATTGGTCAAAATTAAAGCTTTTGAATAAGCAAAAACTCTGTAAAAATGGCAATTTTGGTCACTCTGAGGGGTTAAAAAGTGGTTATTCAACATGAGGCACGATCCATTTGACATTTTGAATCATTTTTGGTACAGTCCCAAAAATCCATTTTCTGATGAAAAACGATGACTCCGGACCTGTCGAACGTTCCCAAAATGGTCAATATGGATGAAATTTTAACATTTAATCTTTTGACTCCAAATGACTGTTGGATGTGAATTATGACCTTTTCGACTAAAATAAGTGTGTTTAAAGTCATTTCTGTGCCTGAAATTGGTCAAAATTGAAGCTTTTGAGTAAGCGAAACTCTGTAAAAATGGCAATGACGGTCACTCTGAGGGGTTAAAAAGTGGTTATTCAACATGAGGCACGATCCATTTGACATTTTGAATCATTTTTGGTACAGTCCCAAAAATCCATTTTCTGATGAAAAACGATGACTCCGGACCTGTCGAACGTTTCCAAAATGGTCAATATGGATGAAATTTTAACATTTAATCTTTTGACTCTAAATGACTGTTGGAGGTGAATTATGACTTTTTCAACTAAAATAAGTGTGTTTAAAGTCATTTATGTGCCTGAAATTGGTCAAAATTGAAGCTTTTGAATAAGCAAAACTCTGTAAAAATAACAATGTTGGTCACTCTGAGGGGTTAAAAAGTGGTTATTCAACATGAGGCACGATCCACTTGACATTTTGAATCATTTTTGGTACAGTCCCAAAAATCCATTTTCTGATGAAAAACGATGACTCCGGACCTGTCAAACTTTCCCAAAATGGTCAATATGGATGAAATTTTAACATTTAATCTTTAGACTCTAAATGACTGTTGGATGTGAATTATGACTTTTTCAACTAAAATAAGTGTGTTTAAAGTCATTTCTGTGCCTGAAATTGGTCAAAATTAAAGCTTTTGAATAAGCACAAACTCTGTAAAAATGGCAATTTTGGTCACTCTGAGGGGTTAAAAAGTGGTTATTCAACATGAGGCACGATCCATTTGACATTTTGAATCATTTTTGGTACAGTCCCAAAAATCCATTTTCTGATGAAAAACGATGACTCCGGACCTGTCGAACGTTCACAAAATGGTCAATATGGATGAAATTTTAACATTTAATCTTTTGACTCCAAATGACTGTTGGATGGGAATTATGACTTTTTCAACTAAAATAAGTGTGTTTAAAGTCATTTATGTGCCTGAAATTGGTCAAAATTGAAGCTTTTGAGTAAGCAAAACTCTGTAAAAATGGCAATGTTGGTCACTCTGAGGGGTTAAAAAGTGGTTTTTCAACATGAGGCACGATCCATTTGACATTTTGAATCATTTTTGGTACAGTCCCAAAAATTCATTTTCTGATGAAAAACGATGACTCCGGACCTGTCGAACGTTTCCAAAATGGTCAATATGGATGAAATTTTAACATTTAATCTTTTGACTCCAAATGACTGTTGGATGTGAATTATGACCTTTTCGACTAAAATAAGTGTGTTTAAAGTCATTTCTGTGCCTGAAATTGGTCAAAATTGAAGCTTTTGAGTAAGCAAAACTCTGTAAAAATGGCAATGTTGGTCACTCTGAGGGGTTAAAAAGTGGTTATTCAACATGAGGCACGATCCATTTGACATTTTGAATCATTTTTGGTACAGTCCCAAAAATCCATTTTCTGATGAAAAACGATGACTCCGGACCTGTCGAACGTTCCCAAAATGGTCAATATGGATGAAATTTTAACATTTAATCTTTTGACTCTAAATGACTGTTGGATGTGAATTATGACTTTTTCAACTAAAATAAGTGTGTTTAAAGTCATTTATGTGCCTGAAATTGGTCAAAATTAAAGCTTTTGAATAAGCAAAAACTCTGTAAAAATGGCAATTTTGGTCACTCTGAGGAGTTAAAAAGTGGTTATTCAACATGACGCACGATCCATTTGACATTTTGAATCATTTTTGGTACAGTCCCAATAATCCATTTTCTGATGAAAAACGATGACTCCGGACCTGTCGAACAATCCCAAAATGGTCAATATGGATGAAATTTTAACATTTAATCTTTTGACTCTAAATGACTGTTGGATGTGAATTATGACTTTTTCAACTAAAATAAGTGTGTTTAAAGTCATTTATGTGCCTGAAATTGGTCAAAATTAAAGCTTTTGAATAAGCAAAAACTCTGTAAAAATGGCAATTTTTGTCACTCTGAGGGGTTAAAAAGTGGTTATTCAACATGAGGCACGATCCATTTGACATTTTGAATCATTTTTGGTACAGTCCCAAAAATCCATTTTCTGATGAAAAACGATGACTCCGGACCTGTCGAACGATTCCAAAATGGTCAATATGGATGACATTTTAACATTTAATCTTTTGACTCTAAATGACTGTTGGATGTGAATTATGACTTTTTCAACTAAAATAAGTGTGTTTAAAGTCATTTATGTGCCTGAAATTGGTCAAAATTAAAGCTTTTGAATAAGCAAAAACTCTGTAAAAATGGCAATTTTGGTCACTCTGAGGAGTTAAAAAGTGGTTATTCAACATGAGGCACGATCCATTTGACATTTTGAATCATTTTTGGTACAGTCCCAAAAATCCATTTTCTGATGAAAAACGATGACTCCGGACCTGTCGAACGTTCCCAAAATGGTCAATATGGATGAAATTTTAACATTTAATCTTTTGACTCTAAATGACTGTTGGATGTGAATTATGACTTTTTCAACTAAAATAAGTGTGTTTAAAGTCATTTATGTGCCTGAAATTGGTCAAAATTAAAGCTTTTGAATAAGCAAAAACTCTGTAAAAATGGCAATTTTGGTCACTCTGAGGAGTTAAAAAGTGGTTATTCAACATGAGGCACGATCCATTTGACATTTTGAATCATTTTTGGTACAGTCCCAAAAATCCATTTTCTGATGAAAAACGATGACTCCGGACCTGTCGAACGTTCCCAAAATGGTCAATATGGATGAAATTTTAACATTTAATCTTTTGACTCCAAATGACTGTTGGATGGGAATTATGACTTTTTCAACTAAAATAAGTGTGTTTAAAGTCATTTATGTGCCTGAAATTGGTCAAAATTGAAGCTTTTGAGTAAGCAAAACTCTGTAAAAATGGCAATGTTGGTCACTCTGAGGGGTTAAAAAGTGGTTATTCAACATGAGGCACGATCCAATTGACATTTTGAATCATTTTTGGTACAGTCCCAAAAATCCATTTTCTGATGAAAAATGATGACTCCGGACCTGTCGAACGATTCCAAAATGGTCAATATGGATGAAATTTTAACATGTAATCTTTTGACTCTAAATGACTGTTGGATGTGAATTATGACTTTTCCAACTAAAATAAGTGTGTTTAAAATCATTTATGCGCCTGAAATTGGTCAAAATTAAAGCTTTTGAGTAAGCAAAACTCTGTAAAAATGGCCATTTTTGTCACTCTGAGGGGTTAAAAAGTGGTTATTCAACATGAGGCACGATCCAATTGACATTTTTAATCATTTTTGGTACAGTCCCAAAAATCCATTTTCTGATGAATAACGATGACTCCGGACCTGTCGAACGTTCCCAAAATGGTCAATATGGATGAAATTTTAACATTTAATCTTTTGACTCCAAATGACTGTTGGATGGGAATTATGACTTTTTCAACTAAAATAAGTGTGTTTAAAGTCATTTATGTGCCTGAAATTGGTCAAAATTGAAGCTTTTGAGTAAGCAAAACTCTGTAAAAATGGCAATGTTGGTCACTCTGAGGGGTTAAAAAGTGGTTATTCAACATGAGGCACGATCCATTTGACATTTTGAATCATTTTTGGTACAGTCCCAAAAATCAATTTTCTGATGAAAAACGATGACTCCGGACCTGTCGAACGTTTCCAAAATGGTCAATATGGATGAAATTTTAACATTTAATCTTTTGACTCTAAATGACTGTTGGATGTGAATTATGACTTTTTCAACTAAAATAAGTGTGTTTAAAGTCATTTATGTGCCTGGAATTGGTCAAAATTGTAGCTTTTGAGTAAGCAAAACTCTGTAAAAATGGCCATTTTGGTCACTCTGAGGGGTTAAAAAGTGGTTATTCAACATGAGGCACGATCCAATTGACATTTTGAATCATTTTTTGGTACAGTCCCAAAATTCCATTTTCTGATGAAAAACGATGACTCTGGACCTGTCGAACGTTCCCAAAATGGTCAATATGGATGAAATTTTAACATTTAATCTTTTGACTCCAAATGACTGTTGGATGTGAATTATGACCTTTTCGACTAAAATAAGTGTGTTTAAAGTCATTTCTGTGCCTGAAATTGGTCAAAATTGAAGCTTTTGAGTAAGCGAAACTCTGTAAAAATGGCAATGTTGGTCACTCTGAGGGGTTAAAAAGTGGTTATTCAACATGAGGCACGATCCATTTGACATTTTGAATCATTTTTGGTACAGTCCCAAAAATAAATTTTCTGATGAAAAACGATGACTCCGGACCTGTCGAACGTTTCCAAAATGGTCAATATGGATGAAATTTTAACATTTAATCTTTTGACTCTAAATGACTGTTGGAGGTGAATTATGACTTTTTCAACTAAAATAAGTGTGTTTAAAGTCATTTATGTGCCTGAAATTGGTCAAAATTGAAGCTTTTGAATAAGCAAAACTCTGTAAAAATAACAATGTTGGTCACTCTGAGGGGTTAAAAAGTGGTTATTCAACATGAGGCACGATCCAATTGACATTTTGAATCATTTTTGGTACAGTCCCAAAAATCCATTTTCTGATGAAAAACGATGACTCCGGACCTGTCGAACGTTCACAAAATGGTCAATATGGATGAAATTTTAACATTTAATCTTTTGACTCCAAATGACTGTTGGATGGGAATTATGACTTTTTCAACTAAAATAAGTGTGTTTAAAGTCATTTATGTGCCTGAAATTGGTCAAAATTGAAGCTTTTGAGTAAGCAAAACTCTGTAAAAATGGCAATGTTGGTCACTCTGAGGGGTTAAAAAGTGGTTATTCAACATGAGGCACGATCCAATTGACATTTTGAATCATTTTTGGTACAGTCCCAAAAATCCATTTTCTGATGAAAAATGATGACTCCGGACCTGTCGAACGATTCCAAAATGGTCAATATGGATGAAATTTTAACATGTAATCTTTTGACTCTAAATGACTGTTGGATGTGAATTATGACTTTTCCAACTAAAATAAGTGTGTTTAAAATCATTTATGCGCCTGAAATTGGTCAAAATTAAAGCTTTTGAGTAAGCAAAACTCTGTAAAAATGGCCATTTTGGTCACTCTGAGGGGTTAAAAAGTGGTTATTCAACATGAGGCACGATCCAATTGACATTTTGAATCATTTTTGGTACAGTCCCAAAAATCCATTTTCTGATGAATAACGATGACTCCGGACCTGTCGAATGATTCCAAAATGGTCAATATGGATGAAATTTTAACATTTAATCTTTTGACTCTAAATGACTGTTGGATGTGAATTATGACTTTTTCAACTAAAATAAGTGTGTTTAAAGTCATTTATGTGCCTGAAATTGGTCAAAATTAAAGCTTTTGAATAAGCAAAAACTCTGTAAAAATGGCAATTTTGGTCACTCTGAGGAGTTAAAAAGTGGTTATTCAACATGACGCACGATCCATTTGACATTTTGAATCATTTTTGGTACAGTCCCAAAAATCCATTTTCTGATGAAAAACAATGACTCCGGACCTGTCGAACGTTCCCAAAATGGTCAATATGGATGAAATTTTAACATTTAATCTTTTGACTCCAAATGACTGTTGGATGGGAATTATGACTTTTTCAACTAAAATAAGTGTGTTTAAAGTCATTTATGTGCCTGAAATTGGTCAAAATTGAAGCTTTTGAATAAGCAAAACTCTGTAAAAATAACAATGTTGGTCACTCTGAGGGGTTAAAAAGTGGTTATTCAACATGAGGCACGATCCAATTGACATTTTGAATCATTTTTGGTACAGTCCCAAAAATCCATTTTCTGATGAAAAACGATGACTCCGGACCTGTCAAACTTTCCCAAAATGGTCAATATGGATGAAATTTTAACATTTAATCTTTAGACTCTAAATGACTGTTGGATGTGAATTATGACTTTTTCAACTAAAATAAGTGTGTTTAAAGTCATTTATGTGCCTGAAATTGGTCAAAATTAAAGCTTTTGAATAAGCAAAAACTCTGTAAAAATGGCAATTTTGGTCACTCTGAGGGGTTAAAAAGTGGGTATTCAACATGAGGCACGATCCATTTGACATTTTGAATCATTTTTGGTACAGTCCCAAAAATCCATTTTCTGATGAAAAACGATGACTCCGGACCTGTCGAACGTTCACAAAATGGTCAATATGGATGAAATTTTAACATTTAATCTTTTGACTCTAAATGACTGTTGGATGTAAATTATGACTTTTTCAACTAAATCAAGTGTGTTTAAAGTCATTTATGTGCCTGAAATTGGTCAAAATTGAAGCTTTTGAGTAAGCAAAACTCTGTAAAAATTGCCATTTTGGTCATTCTGAGGGGTTAAAAAGTGGTTATTCAACATGAGGCACGATCCATTTGACATTTTGAATCATTTTTGGTACAGTCCCAAAAATTCATTTTCTGATGAAAAACGATGACTCCGGACCTGTCGAACGTTTCCAAAATGGTCAATATGGATGAAATTTTAACATTTAATCTTTTGACTCTAAATGACTGTTGGATGTGAATTATGACTTTTTCAACTAAAATAAGTGTGTTTAAAGTCATTTATGTGCCTGAAATTCGTCAAAATTAAAGCTTTTGAATAAGCAAAAACTCTGTAAAAATGGCAATTTAGGTCACTCTGAGGGGTTAAAAAGTGGTTATTCAACATGAGGCACGATCCATTTGACATTTTGAATCATTTTTGGTACAGTCCCAAAAATTCATTTTCTGATGAAAAACGATGACTCCGGACCTGTCGAACGTTTCCAAAATGGTCAATATGGATGAAATTTTAACATTTAATCTTTTGACTCCAAATGACTGTTGGATGTGAATTATGACCTTTTCGACTAAAATAAGTGTGTTTAAAGTCATTTATGTGCCTGAAATTGGTCAAAATTGAAGCTTTTGAGTAAGCAAAACTCTGTAAAAATGGCAATGTTGGTCACTCTGAGGGGTTAAAAAGTGGTTATTCAACATGAGGCACGATCCATTTGACATTTTGAATCATTTTTGGTACAGTCCCAAAAATCCATTTTCTGATGAAAAACGATGACTCCGGACCTGTCGAACGTTTCCAAAATGGTCAATATGGATGAAATTTTAACATTTAATCTTTTGACTCTAAATGACTGTTGGATGTGAATTATGACTTTTTCAACTAAATCAAGTGTGTTTAAAGTCATTTATGTGCCTGAAATTGGTCAAAATTGAAGCTTTTGAGTAAGCAAAACTCTGTAAAAATGGCCATTTTGGTCACTCTGAGGGGTTAAAAAGTGGTTATTCAACATGAGGCACGATCCAATTGACATTTTGAATCATTTTTGGTACAGTCCCAAAAATCCATTTTCTGATGAAAAATGATGACTCCGGACCTGTCGAACGATTCCAAAATGGTCAATATGGATGAAATTTTAACATGTAATCTTTTGACTCTAAATGACTGTTGGATGTGAATTATGACTTTTCCAACTAAAATAAGTGTGTTTAAAATCATTTATGCGCCTGAAATTGGTCAAAATTAAAGCTTTTGAGTAAGCAAAACTCTGTAAAAATGGCCATTTTTGTCACTCTGAGGGGTTAAAAAGTGGTTATTCAACATGAGGCACGATCCAATTGACATTTTGAATCATTTTTGGTACAGTCCCAAAAATCCATTTTCTGATGAATAACGATGACTCCGGACCTGTCGAACGTTCCCAAAATGGTCAATATGGATGAAATTTTAACATTTAATCTTTTGACTCCAAATGACTGTTGGATGGGAATTATGACTTTTTCAACTAAAATAAGTGTGTTTAAAGTCATTTATGTGCCTGAAATTGGTCAAAATTGAAGCTTTTGAGTAAGCAAAACTCTGTAAAAATGGCAATGTTGGTCACTCTGAGGGGTTAAAAAGTGGTTATTCAACATGAGGCACGATCCATTTGACATTTTGAATCATTTTTGGTACAGTCCCAAAAATCAATTTTCTGATGAAAAACGATGACTCCGGACCTGTCGAACGTTTCCAAAATGGTCAATATGGATGAAATTTTAACATTTAATCTTTTGACTCTAAATGACTGTTGGATGTGAATTATGACTTTTTCAACTAAAATAAGTGTGTTTAAAGTCATTTATGTGCCTGGAATTGGTCAAAATTGTAGCTTTTGAGTAAGCAAAACTCTGTAAAAATGGCCATTTTGGTCACTCTGAGGGGTTAAAAAGTGGTTATTCAACATGAGGCACGATCCAATTGACATTTTGAATCATTTTTTGGTACAGTCCCAAAATTCCATTTTCTGATGAAAAACGATGACTCTGGACCTGTCGAACGTTCCCAAAATGGTCAATATGGATGAAATTTTAACATTTAATCTTTTGACTCCAAATGACTGTTGGATGTGAATTATGACCTTTTCGACTAAAATAAGTGTGTTTAAAGTCATTTCTGTGCCTGAAATTGGTCAAAATTGAAGCTTTTGAGTAAGCGAAACTCTGTAAAAATGGCAATGTTGGTCACTCTGAGGGGTTAAAAAGTGGTTATTCAACATGAGGCACGATCCATTTGACATTTTGAATCATTTTTGGTACAGTCCCAAAAATAAATTTTCTGATGAAAAACGATGACTCCGGACCTGTCGAACGTTTCCAAAATGGTCAATATGGATGAAATTTTAACATTTAATCTTTTGACTCTAAATGACTGTTGGAGGTGAATTATGACTTTTTCAACTAAAATAAGTGTGTTTAAAGTCATTTATGTGCCTGAAATTGGTCAAAATTGAAGCTTTTGAATAAGCAAAACTCTGTAAAAATAACAATGTTGGTCACTCTGAGGGGTTAAAAAGTGGTTATTCAACATGAGGCACGATCCAATTGACATTTTGAATCATTTTTGGTACAGTCCCAAAAATCCATTTTCTGATGAAAAACGATGACTCCGGACCTGTCGAACGTTCACAAAATGGTCAATATGGATGAAATTTTAACATTTAATCTTTTGACTCCAAATGACTGTTGGATGGGAATTATGACTTTTTCAACTAAAATAAGTGTGTTTAAAGTCATTTATGTGCCTGAAATTGGTCAAAATTGAAGCTTTTGAGTAAGCAAAACTCTGTAAAAATGGCAATGTTGGTCACTCTGAGGGGTTAAAAAGTGGTTATTCAACATGAGGCACGATCCAATTGACATTTTGAATCATTTTTGGTACAGTCCCAAAAATCCATTTTCTGATGAAAAATGATGACTCCGGACCTGTCGAACGATTCCAAAATGGTCAATATGGATGAAATTTTAACATGTAATCTTTTGACTCTAAATGACTGTTGGATGTGAATTATGACTTTTCCAACTAAAATAAGTGTGTTTAAAATCATTTATGCGCCTGAAATTGGTCAAAATTAAAGCTTTTGAGTAAGCAAAACTCTGTAAAAATGGCCATTTTGGTCACTCTGAGGGGTTAAAAAGTGGTTATTCAACATGAGGCACGATCCAATTGACATTTTGAATCATTTTTGGTACAGTCCCAAAAATCCATTTTCTGATGAATAACGATGACTCCGGACCTGTCGAATGATTCCAAAATGGTCAATATGGATGAAATTTTAACATTTAATCTTTTGACTCTAAATGACTGTTGGATGTGAATTATGACTTTTTCAACTAAAATAAGTGTGTTTAAAGTCATTTATGTGCCTGAAATTGGTCAAAATTGAAGCTTTTGAGTAAGCAAAACTCTGTAAAAATGGCAATGTTGGTCACTCTGAGGGGTTAAAAAGTGGTTATTCAACATGAGGCACGATCCATTTGACATTTTGAATCATTTTTGGTACAGTCCCAAAAATCAATTTTCTGATGAAAAACGATGACTCCGGACCTGTCGAACGTTTCCAAAATGGTCAATATGGATGAAATTTTAACATTTAATCTTTTGACTCTAAATGACTGTTGGAGGTGAATTATGACTTTTTCAACTAAAATAAGTGTGTTTAAAGTCATTTATGTGCCTGAAATTGGTCAAAATTGAAGCTTTTGAATAAGCAAAACTCTGTAAAAATAACAATGTTGGTCACTCTGAGGGGTTAAAAAGTGGTTATTCAACATGAGGCACGATCCAATTGACATTTTGAATCATTTTTGGTACAGTCCCAAAAATTCATTTTCTGATGAAAAACGATGACTCCGGACCTGTCAAACTTTCCCAAAATGGTCAATATGGATGAAATTTTAACATTTAATCTTTAGACTCTAAATGACTGTTGGATGTGAATTATGACTTTTTCAACTAAAATAAGTGTGTTTAAAGTCATTTATGTGCCTGAAATTGGTCAAAATTAAAGCTTTTGAATAAGCACAAACTCTGTAAAAATGGCAATTTTGGTCACTCTGAGGGGTTAAAAAGTGGTTATTCAACATGAGGCACGATCCATTTGACATTTTGAATCATTTTTGGTACAGTCCCAAAAATCCATTTTCTGATGAAAAACGATGACTCCGGACCTGTCGAACGTTCACAAAATGGTCAATATGGATGAAATTTTAACATTTAATCTTTTGACTCTAAATGACTGTTGGATGTAAATTATGACTTTTTCAACTAAATCAAGTGTGTTTAAAGTCATTTATGTGCCTGAAATTGGTCAAAATTGAAGCTTTTGAGTAAGCAAAACTCTGTAAAAATTGCCATTTTGGTCATTCTGAGGGGTTAAAAAGTGGTTATTCAACATGAGGCACGATCCATTTGACATTTTGAATCATTTTTGGTACAGTCCCAAAAATTCATTTTCTGATGAAAAACGATGACTCCGGACCTGTCGAACGTTTCCAAAATGGTCAATATGGATGAAATTTTAACATTTAATCTTTTGACTCCAAATGACTGTTGGATGTGAATTATGACCTTTTCGACTAAAATAAGTGTGTTTAAAGTCATTTCTGTGCCTGAAATAGGTCAAAATTGAAGCTTTTGAGTAAGCAAAACTCTGTAAAAATGGCAATGTTGGTCACTCTGAGGGGTTAAAAAGTGGTTATTCAACATGAGGCACGATCCATTTGACATTTTGAATCATTTTTGGTACAGTCCCAAAAATCCATTTTCTGATGAAAAATGATGACTCCGGACCTGTCGAACGTTCCCAAAATGGTCAATATGGATGAAATTTTAACATTTAATCTTTTGACTCCAAATGACTGTTGGATGGGAATTATGAATTTTTCAACTAAAATAAGTGTGTTTAAAGTCATTTATGTGCCTGAAATTGGTCAAAATTGAAGCTTTTGAGTAAGCAAAACTCTGTAAAAATTGCCATTTTGGTCATTCTGAGGGGTTAAAAAGTGGTTATTCAACATGAGGCACGATCCATTTGACATTTTGAATCATTTTTGGTACAGTCCCAAAAATTCATTTTCTGATGAAAAACGATGACTCCGGACCTGTCGAACGTTTCCAAAATGGTCAATATGGATGAAATTTTAACATTTAATCTTTTGACTCTAAATGACTGTTGGATGTGAATTATGACTTTTTCAACTAAAATAAGTGTGTTTAAAGTCATTTATGTGCCTGAAATTCGTCAAAATTAAAGCTTTTGAATAAGCAAAAACTCTGTAAAAATGGCAATTTAGGTCACTCTGAGGGGTTAAAAAGTGGTTATTCAACATGAGGCACGATCCATTTGACATTTTGAATCATTTTTGGTACAGTCCCAAAAATCCATTTTCTGATGAAAAACGATGACTCCGGACCTGTCGAACGTTCCCAAAATGGTCAATATGGATGAAATTTTAACATTTAATCTTTTGACTCCAAATGACTGTTGGATGGGAATTATGAATTTTTCAACTAAAATAAGTGTGTTTAAAGTCATTTATGTGCCTGAAATTGGTCAAAATTGAAGCTTTTGAGTAAGCAAAACTCTGTAAAAATGGCCATTTTGGTCACTCTGAGGGGTTAAAAAGTGGTTATTCAACATGAGGCACGATCCATTTGACATTTTGAATCATTTTTGGTACAGTCCCAACAATCCATTTTCTGATGAAAAATGATGACTCCGGACCTGTCGAACGATTCCAAAATGGTCAATATGGATGAAATTTTAACATGTAATCTTTTGACTCTAAATGACTGTTGGATGTGAATTATGACTTTTCCAACTAAAATAAGTGTGTTTAAAGTCATTTATGTGCCTGAAATTGGTCAAAATTAAAGCTTTTGAATAAGCAAAAACTCTGTAAAAATGGCAATTTTGGTCACTCTGAGGGGTTAAAAAGTGGTTATTCAACATGAGGCACGATCCATTTGACATTTTGAATCATTTTTGGTACAGTCCCAAAAATCCATTTTCTGATGAAAAACAATGACTCCGGACCTGTCGAACGTTCCCAAAATGGTCAATATGGATGAAATTTTAACATTTAATCTTTTGACTCCAAATGACTGTTGGATGGGAATTATGACTTTTTCAACTAAAATAAGTGTGTTTAAAGTCATTTATGTGCCTGAAATTGGTCAAAATTGAAGCTTTTGAGTAAGCAAAACTCTGTAAAAATGGCAATGTTGGTCACTCTGAGGGGTTAAAAAGTGGTTATTCAACATGAGGCACGATCCATTTGACATTTTGAATCATTTTTGGTACAGTCCCAAAAATCAATTTTCTGATGAAAAACGATGACTCCGGACCTGTCGAACGTTTCCAAAATGGTCAATATGGATGAAATTTTAACATTTAATCTTTTGACTCTAAATGACTGTTGGATGTGAATTATGACTTTTTCAACTAAAATAAGTGTGTTTAAAGTCATTTATGTGCCTGAAATTGGTCAAAATTGTAGCTTTTGAGTAAGCAAAACTCTGTAAAAATGGCCATTTTGGTCACTCTGAGGGGTTAAAAAGTGGTTATTCAACATGAGGCACGATCCAATTGACATTTTGAATCATTTTTTGGTACAGTCCCAAAATTCCATTTTCTGATGAAAAACGATGACTCCGGACCTGTCGAACGTTCCCAAAATGGTCAATATGGATGAAATTTTAACATTTAATCTTTTGACTCCAAATGACTGTTGGATGTGAATTATGACCTTTTCGACTAAAATAAGTGTGTTTAAAGTCATTTCTGTGCCTGAAATTGGTCAAAATTGAAGCTTTTGAGTAAGCGAAACTCTGTAAAAATGGCAATGTTGGTCACTCTGAGGGGTTAAAAAGTGGTTATTCAACATGAGGCACGATCCATTTGACATTTTGAATCATTTTTGGTACAAGTCCCAAAAATCCATTTTCTGATGAAAAACGATGACTCCGGACCTGTCGAACGTTCACAAAATGGTCAATATGGATGAAATGTAAACATTTAATCTTTTGACTCCAAATGACTGTTGGATGGGAATTATGACTTTTTCAACTAAAATAAGTGTGTTTAAAGTCATTTATGTGCCTGAAATTGGTCAAAATTGAAGCTTTTGAGTAAGCAAAACTCTGTAAAAATGGCAATGTTGGTCACTCTGAGGGGTTAAAAAGTGGTTTTTCAACATGAGGCACGATCCATTTGACATTTTGAATCATTTTTGGTACAGTCCCAAAAATCCATTTTCTTATGAAAAACGATGACTCCGGACCTGTCGAACGTTTCCAAAATGGTCAATATGGATGAAATTTTAACATTTAATCTTTTGACTCTAAATGACTGTTGGATGTAAATTATGACTTTTTCAACTAAATCAAGTGTGTTTAAAGTCATTTATGTGCCTGAAATTGGTCAAAATTGAAGCTTTTGAGTAAGCAAAACTCTGTAAAAATTGCCATTTTGGTCATTCTGTGGGGTTAAAAAGTGGGTATTCAACATGAGGCACGATCCATTTGACATTTTGAATCATTTTTGGTACAGTCCCAAAAATGTATTTTCTGATGAAAAACGATGACTCCGGACCTGTCGAACGTTTCCAAAATGGTCAATATGGATGAAATTTTAACATTTAATCTTTTGACTCCAAATGACTGTTGGATGTGAATTATGACCTTTTCGACTAAAATAAGTGTGTTTAAAGTCATTTCTGTGCCTGAAATTGGTCAAAATTGAAGCTTTTGAGTAAGCAAAACTCTGTAAAAATGGCAATGTTGGTCACTCTGAGGGGTTAAAAAGTGGTTATTCAACATGAGGCACGATCCATTTGACATTTTGAATCATTTTTGGTACAGTCCCAAAAATCCATTTTCTGATGAAAAACGATGACTCCGGACCTGTCGAACGTTCCCAAAATGGTCAATATGGATGAAATTTTAACATTTAATCTTTTGACTCTAAATGACTGTTGGATGTGAATTATGACTTTTTCAACTAAAATAAGTGTGTTTAAAGTCATTTATGTGCCTGAAATTGGTCAAAATTAAAGCTTTTGAATAAGTAAAAACTCTGTAAAAATGGCAATTTTGGTCACTCTGAGGGGTTAAAAAGTGGTTATTCAACATGAGGCACGATCCATTTGACATTTTGAATCATTTTTGGTACAGTCCCAAAAATCCATTTTCTGATGAAAAACGATGACTCCGGACCTGTCGAACGTTCCCAAAATGGTCAATATGGATGAAATTTTAACATTTAATCTTTTGACTCCAAATGACTGTTGGATGGGAATTATGACTTTTTCAACTAAAATAAGTGTGTTTAAAGTCATTTATGTGCCTGAAATTGGTCAAAATTAAAGCTTTTGAATAAGCAAAAACTCTGTAAAAATGGCAATTTTGGTCACTCTGAGGAGTTAAAAAGTGGTTATTCAACATGAGGCACGATCCATTTGACATTTTGAATCATTTTTGGTACAGTCCCAAAAACTCCATTTTCTGATGAAAAACGATGACTCCGGACCTGTCGAACGTTTCCAAAATGGTCAATATGGATGAAATTTTAACATTTAATCTTTTGACTCCAAATGACTGTTTGATGGGAATTATGACTTTTTCAACTAAAATAAGTGTGTTTAAAGTCATTTCTGTGCCTGAAATTGGTCAAAATTGAAGCTTTTGAGTAAGCAAAACTCTGTAAAAATGGCAATGTTGGTCACTCTGAGGGGTTAAAAAGTGGTTATTCAACATGAGGCACGATCCATTTGACATTTTGAATCATTTTTGGTACAGTCCCAAAAATCCATTTTCTGATGAAAAACGATGACTCCGGACCTGTCGAACGTTCCCAAAATGGTCAATATGGATGAAATTTTAACATTTAATCTTTTGACTCTAAATGACTGTTGGATGTGAATTATGACTTTTTCAACTAAAATAAGTGTGTTTAAAGTCATTTATGTGCCTGAAATTGGTCAAAATTAAAGCTTTTGAATAAGCAAAAACTCTGTAAAAATGGCAATTTTGGTCACTCTGAGGGGTTAAAAAGTGGTTATTCAACATGAGGCACGATCCATTTGACATTTTGAATCATTTTTGGTACAGTCCCAAAAATCCATTTTCTGATGAAAAACGATGACTCCGGACCTGTCGAACGTTCCCAAAATGGTCAATATGGATGAAATTTTAACATTTAATCTTTTGACTCCAAATGACTGTTGGATGGGAATTATGACTTTTTCAACTAAAATAAGTGTGTTTAAAGTCATTTATGTGCCTGAAATTGGTCAAAATTGAAGCTTTTGAGTAAGCAAAACTCTGTAAAAATGGCCATTTTGGTCACTCTGAGGGGTTAAAAAGTGGTTATTCAACATGAGGCACGATCCATTTGACATTTTGAATCATTTTTGGTACAGTCCCAAAAATCAATTTTCTGATGAAAAACGATGACTCCGGACCTGTCGAACGTTCCCAAAATGGTCAATATGGATGAAATTTTAACATTTAATCTTTAGACTCTAAATGACTGTTGGATGTGAATTATGACTTTTTCAACTAAAATAAGTGTGTTTAAAGTCATTTATGTGCCTGAAATTGGTCAAAATTAAAGCTTTTGAATAAGCAAAAACTCTGTAAAAATGGCAATTTTGGTCACTCTGAGGAGTTAAAAAGTGGTTATTCAACATGACGCACGATCCATTTGACATTTTGAATCATTTTTGGTACAGTCCCAAAAATCCATTTTCTGATGAAAAACGATGACTCCGGACCTGTCGAACAATCCCAAAATGGTCAATATGGATGAAATTTTAACATTTAATCTTTTGACTCTAAATGACTGTTGGATGTGAATTATGACTTTTTCAACTAAAATAAGTGTGTTTAAAGTCATTTATGTGCCTGAAATTGGTCAAAATTAAAGCTTTTGAATAAGCAAAAACTCTGTAAAAATGGCAATTTTGGTCACTCTGAGGGGTTAAAAAGTGGTTATTCAACATGAGGCACGATCCATTTGACATTTTGAATCATTTTTGGTACAGTCCCAAAAATCCATTTTCTGATGAAAAACGATGACTCCGGACCTGTCGAACGATTCCAAAATGGTCAATATGGATGACATTTTAACATTTAATCTTTTGACTCTAAATGACTGTTGGATGTGAATTATGACTTTTTCAACTAAAATAAGTGTGTTTAAAGTCATTTATGTGCCTGAAATTGGTCAAAATTAAAGCTTTTGAATAAGCAAAAACTCTGTAAAAATGGCAATTTTGGTCACTCTGAGGAGTTAAAAAGTGGTTATTCAACATGAGGCACGATCTATTTGACATTTTGAATCATTTTTGGTACAGTCCCAAAAATCCATTTTCTGATGAAAAACGATGACTCCGGACCTGTCGAACGTTCCCAAAATGGTCAATATGGATGAAATTTTAACATTTAATCTTTTGACTCCAAATGACTGTTGGATGGGAATTATGACTTTTTCAACTAAAATAAGTGTGTTTAAAGTCATTTATGTGCCTGAAATTGGTCAAAATTAAAGCTTTTGAATAAGCAAAAACTCTGTAAAAATGGCAATTTTGGTCACTCTGAGGGGTTAAAAAGTGGTTATTCAACATGAGGCACGATCCATTTGACATTTTGAATCATTTTTGGTACAGTCCCAAAAATCCATTTTCTGATGAAAAACGATGACTCCGGACCTGTCGAACGTTCCCAAAATGGTCAATATGGATGAAATTTTAACATTTAATCTTTTGACTCCAAATGACTGTTGGATGGGAATTATGACTTTTTCAACTAAAATAAGTGTGTTTAAAGTCATTTATGTGCCTGAAATTGGTCAAAATTGAAGCTTTTGAGTAAGCAAAACTCTGTAAAAATGGCAATGTTGGTCACTCTGAGGGGTTAAAAAGTGGTTATTCAACATGTGGCACGATCCATTTGACATTTTGAATCATTTTTGGTACAGTCCCAAAAATCAATTTTCTGATGAAAAACGATGACTCCGTACCTGTCGAACGTTTCCAAAATGGTCAATATGGATGAAATTTTAACATTTAATCTTTTGACTCTAAATGACTGTTGGATGTGAATTATGACTTTTTCAACTAAAATATGTGTGTTTAAAGTCATTTATGTGCCTGAAATTGGTCAAAATTGAAGCTTTTGAGTAAGCGAAACTCTGTAAAAATGGCAATGTTGGTCACTCTGAGGGGTTAAAAAGTGGTTATTCAACATGAGGCACGATCCATTTGACATTTTGAATCATTTTTGGTACAGTCCCAAAAATCCATTTTCTGATGAAAAACGATGACTCCGGACCTGTCGAACGTTTCCAAAATGGTCAATATGGATGAAATTTTAACATTTAATCTTTTGACTCCAAATGACTGTTGGATGTGAATTATGACCTTTTCGACTAAAATAAGTGTGTTTAAAGTCATTTCTGTGCCTGAAATTGGTCAAAATTGAAGCTTTTGAGTAAGCAAAACTCTGTAAAAATGGCAATGTTGGTCACTCTGAGGGGTTAAAAAGTGGTTATTCAACATGAGGCACGATCCATTTGACATTTTGAATCATTTTTGGTACAGTCCCAAAAATCCATTTTCTGATGAAAAACGATGACTCCGGACCTGTCGAACGTTCCCAAAATGGTCAATATGGATGAACTTTTAACATTTAATCTTTTGACTCTAAATGACTGTTGGATGTGAATTATGACTTTTTCAACTAAAATAAGTGTGTTTAAAGTCATTTATGTGCCTGAAATTGGTCAAAATTAAAGCTTTTGAATAAGCAAAAACTCTGTAAAAATGGCAATTTAGGTCACTCTGAGGGGTTAAAAAGTGGTTATTCAACATGAGGCACGATCCATTTGACATTTTGAATCATTTTTGGTACAGTCCCAAAAATCCATTTTCTGATGAAAAACGATGACTCCGGATCTGTCGAACGTTCCCAAAATGGTCAATATGGATGAAATTTTAACATTTAATCTTTTGACTCCAAATGACTGTTGGATGGGAATTATGAATTTTTCAACTAAAATAAGTGTGTTTAAAGTCATTTATGTGCCTGAAATTGGTCAAAATTGAAGCTTTTGAGTAAGCAAAACTCTGTAAAAATGGCCATTTTGGTCACTCTGAGGGGTTAAAAAGTGGTTATTCAACATGAGGCACGATCCATTTGACATTTTGAATCATTTTTGGTACAGTCCCAAAAATCCATTTTTTGATGAAAAATGATGACTCCGGACCTGTCGAACGATTCCAAAATGGTCAATATGGATGAAATTTTAACATGTAATCTTTTGACTCTAAATGACTGTTGGATGTGAATTATGACTTTTCCAACTAAAATAAGTGTGTTTAAAATCATTTATGCGCCTGAAATTGGTCAAAATTAAAGCTTTTGAGTAAGCAAAACTCTGTAAAAATGGCCATTTTGGTCACTCTGAGGGGTTAAAAAGTGGTTATTCAACATGAGGCACGATTCAATTGACATTTTGAATCATTTTTGGTACAGTCCCAAAAATCCATTTTCTGATGAATAACGATGACTCCGGACCTGTCGAATGATTCCAAAATGGTCAATATGGATGAAATTTTAACATTTAATCTTTTGACTCTAAATGACTGTTGGATGTGAATTATGACTTTTTCAACTAAAATAAGTGTGTTTAAAGTCATTTATGTGCCTGAAATTGGTCAAAATTAAAGCTTTTGAATAAGCAAAAACTCTGTAAAAATGGCAATTTTGGTCACTCTGAGGGGTTAAAAAGTGGTTATTCAACATGAGGCACGATCCATTTGACATTTTGAATCATTTTTGGTACAGTCCCAAAAATCCATTTTCTGATGAAAAACAATGACTCCGGACCTGTCGAACGTTCCCAAAATGGTCAATATGGATGAAATTTTAACATTTAATCTTTTGACTCCAAATGACTGTTGGATGGGAATTATGACTTTTTCAACTAAAATAAGTGTGTTTAAAGTCATTTATGTGCCTGAAATTGGTCAAAATTGAAGCTTTTGAGTAAGCAAAACTCTGTAAAAATGGCAATGTTGGTCACTCTGAGGGGTTAAAAAGTGGTTATTCAACATGAGGCACGATCCATTTGACATTTTGAATCATTTTTGGTACAGTCCCAAAAATCCATTTTCTGATGAAAAACGATGACTCCGGACCTGTCGAACGTTTCCAAAATGGTCAATATGGATGAAATTTTAACATTTAATCTTTTGACTCTAAATGACTGTTGGATGTGAATTATGACTTTTTCAACTAAAATAAGTGTGTTTAAAGTCATTTATGTGCCTGAAATTGGTCAAAATTGTAGCTTTTGAATAAGCAAAACTCTGTAAAAATGGCCATTTTGGTCACTCTGAGGGGTTAAAAAGTGGTTATTCAACATGAGGCACGATCCAATTGACATTTTGAATCATTTTTTGGTACAGTCCCAAAATTCCATTTTCTGATGAAAAACGATGACTCCGGACCTGTCGAACGTTCCCAAAATGGTCAATATGGATGAAATTTTAAGATTTAATCTTTTGACTCCAAATGACTGTTGGATGTGAATTATGACCTTTTCGACTAAAATAAGTGTGTTTAAAGTCATTTCTGTGCCTGAAATTGGTCAAAATTGAAGCTTTTGAGTAAGCGAAACTCTGTAAAAATGGCAATGTTGGTCACTCTGAGGGGTTAAAAAGTGGTTATTCAACATGAGGCACGATCCATTTGACATTTTGAATCATTTTTGGTACAAGTCCCAAAAATCCATTTTCTGATGAAAAACGATGACTCCGGACCTGTCGAACATTCACAAAATGGTCAATATGGATGAAATGTAAACATTTAATCTTTTGACTCCAAATGACTGTTGGATGGGAATTATGACTTTTTCAACTAAAATAAGTGTGTTTAAAGTCATTTATGTGCCTGAAATTGGTCAAAATTGAAGCTTTTGAGTAAGCAAAACTCTGTAAAAATGGCAATGTTGGTCACTCTGAGGGGTTAAAAAGTGGTTTTTCAACATGAGGCACGATCCATTTGACATTTTGAATCATTTTTGGTACAGTCCCAAAAATCCATTTTCTTATGAAAAACGATGACTCCGGACCTGTCGAACGTTTCCAAAATGGTCAATATGGATGAAATTTTAACATTTAATCTTTTGACTCTAAATGACTGTTGGATGTAAATTATGACTTTTTCAACTAAATCAATTGTGTTTAAAGTCATTTATGTGCCTGAAATTGGTCAAAATTGAAGCTTTTGAGTAAGCAAAACTCTGTAAAAATTGCCATTTTGGTCATTCTGAGGGGTTAAAAAGTGGTTATTCAACATGAGGCACGATCCATTTGACATTTTGAATCATTTTTGGTACAGTCCCAAAAATTCATTTTCTGATGAAAAACGATGACTCCGGACCTGTCGAACGTTTCCAAAATGGTCAATATGGATGAAATTTTAACATTTAATCTTTTGACTCCAAATGACTGTTGGATGTGAATTATGACCTTTTCGACTAAAATAAGTGTGTTTAAAGTCATTTCTGTGCCTGAAATTGGTCAAAATTGAAGCTTTTGAGTAAGCAAAACTCTGTAAAAATGGCAATGTTGGTCACTCTGAGGGGTTAAAAAGTGGTTATTCAACATGAGGCACGATCCATTTGACATTTTGAATCATTTTTGGTACAGTCCCAAAAATCCATTTTCTGATGAAAAACGATGACTCCGGACCTGTCGAACGTTCCCAAAATGGTCAATATGGATGAAATTTTAACATTTAATCTTTTGACTCTAAATGACTGTTGGATGTGAATTATGACTTTTTCAACTAAAATAAGTGTGTTTAAAGTCATTTATGTGCCTGAAATTGGTCAAAATTAAAGCTTTTGAATAAGCAAAAACTCTGTAAAAATGGCAATTTTGGTCACTCTGAGGGGTTAAAAAGTGGTTATTCAACATGAGGCACGATCCATTTGACATTTTGAATCATTTTTGGTACAGTCCCAAAAATCCATTTTCTGATGAAAAACGATGACTCCGGACCTGTCGAACGTTCCCAAAATGGTCAATATGGATGAAATTTTAACATTTAATCTTTTGACTCCAAATGACTGTTGGATGGGAATTATGACTTTTTCAACTAAAATAAGTGTGTTTAAAGTCATTTATGTGCCTGAAATTGGTCAAAATTGAAGCTTTTGAGTAAGCAAAACTCTGTAAAAATGGCCATTTTGGTCACTCTGAGGGGTTAAAAAGTGGTTATTCAACATGAGGCACGATCCATTTGACATTTTGAATCATTTTTGGTACAGTCCCAAAAATCCATTTTCTGATGAAAAACGATGACTCCGGACCTGTCGAACGTTCCCAAAATGGTCAATATGGATGAAATGTAAACATTTAATCTTTTGACTCCAAATGACTGTTGGATGGGAATTATGACTTTTTCAACTAAAATAAGTGTGTTTAAAGTCATTTATGTGCCTGAAATTGGTCAAAATTGAAGCTTTTGAGTAAGCAAAACTCTGTAAAAATGGCAATGTTGGTCACTCTGAGGGGTTAAAAAGTGGTTTTTCAACATGAGGCACGATCCATTTGACATTTTGAATCATTTTTGGTACAGTCCCAAAAATCCATTTTCTTATGAAAAACGATGACTCCGGACCTGTCGAACGTTTCCAAAATGGTCAATATGGATGAAATTTTAACATTTAATCTTTTGACTCTAAATGACTGTTGGATGTAAATTATGACTTTTTCAACTAAATCAATTGTGTTTAAAGTCATTTATGTGCCTGAAATTGGTCAAAATTGAAGCTTTTGAGTAAGCAAAACTCTGTAAAAATTGCCATTTTGGTCATTCTGAGGGGTTAAAAAGTGGTTATTCAACATGAGGCACGATCCATTTGACATTTTGAATCATTTTTGGTACAGTCCCAAAAATTCATTTTCTGATGAAAAACGATGACTCCGGACCTGTCGAACGTTTCCAAAATGGTCAATATGGATGAAATTTTAACATTTAATCTTTTGACTCCAAATGACTGTTGGATGTGAATTATGACCTTTTCGACTAAAATAAGTGTGTTTAAAGTCATTTCTGTGCCTGAAATTGGTCAAAATTGAAGCTTTTGAGTAAGCAAAACTCTGTAAAAATGGCAATGTTGGTCACTCTGAGGGGTTAAAAAGTGGTTATTCAACATGAGGCACGATCCATTTGACATTTTGAATCATTTTTGGTACAGTCCCAAAAATCCATTTTCTGATGAAAAACGATGACTCCGGACCTGTCGAACGTTCCCAAAATGGTCAATATGGATGAAATTTTAACATTTAATCTTTTGACTCTAAATGACTGTTGGATGTGAATTATGACTTTTTCAACTAAAATAAGTGTGTTTAAAGTCATTTATGTGCCTGAAATTGGTCAAAATTAAAGCTTTTGAATAAGCAAAAACTCTGTAAAAATGGCAATTTTGGTCACTCTGAGGGGTTAAAAAGTGGTTATTCAACATGAGGCACGATCCATTTGACATTTTGAATCATTTTTGGTACAGTCCCAAAAATCCATTTTCTGATGAAAAACGATGACTCCGGACCTGTCGAACGTTCCCAAAATGGTCAATATGGATGAAATTTTAACATTTAATCTTTTGACTCCAAATGACTGTTGGATGGGAATTATGACTTTTTCAACTAAAATAAGTGTGTTTAAAGTCATTTATGTGCCTGAAATTGGTCAAAATTGAAGCTTTTGAGTAAGCAAAACTCTGTAAAAATGGCCATTTTGGTCACTCTGAGGGGTTAAAAAGTGGTTATTCAACATGAGGCACGATCCATTTGACATTTTGAATCATTTTTGGTACAGTCCCAAAAATCCATTTTCTGATGAAAAACGATGACTCCGGACCTGTCGAACGTTCCCAAAATGGTCAATATGGATGAAATTTTAACATTTAATCTTTAGACTCTAAATGACTGTTGGATGTGAATTATGACTTTTTCAACTAAAATAAGTGTGTTTAAAGTCATTTATGTGCCTGAAATTGGTCAAAATTAAAGCTTTTGAATAAGCAAAAACTCTGTAAAAATGGCTATTTTGGTCACTCTGAGGAGTTAAAAAGTGGTTATTCAACATGACGCACGATCCATTTGACATTTTGAATCATTTTTGGTACAGTCCCAAAAATCCATTTTCTGATGAAAAACGATGACTCCGGACCTGTCGAACAATCCCAAAATGGTCAATATGGATGAAATTTTAACATTTAATCTTTTGACTCTAAATGACTGTTGGATGTGAATTATGACTTTTTCGACTAAAATAAGTGTGTTTAAAGTCATTTATGTGCCTGAAATTGGTCAAAATTAAAGCTTTTGAATAAGCAAAAACTCTGTAAAAATGGCAATTTTGGTCACTCTGAGGAGTTAAAAAGTGGTTATTCAACATGAGGCACGATCCATTTGACATTTTGAATCATTTTTGGTACAGTCCCAAAAATCCATTTTCTGATGAAAAACGATGACTCCGGACCTGTCGAACGTTTCCAAAATGGTCAATATGGATGAAATTTTAACATTTAATCTTTTGACTCCAAATGACTGTTTGATGGGAATTATGACTTTTTCAACTAAAATAAGTGTGTTTAAAGTCATTTCTGTGCCTGAAATTGGTCAAAATTGAAGCTTTTGAGTAAGCAAAACTCTGTAAAAATGGCAATGTTGGTCACTCTGAGGGGTTAAAAAGTGGTTATTCAACATGAGGCACGATCCATTTGACATTTTGAATCATTTTTGGTACAGTCCCAAAAATCCATTTTCTGATGAAAAACGATGACTCCGGACCTGTCGAACGTTCCCAAAATGGTCAATATGGATGAAATTTTAACATTTAATCTTTAGACTCTAAATGACTGTTGGATGTGAATTATGACTTTTTCAACTAAAATAAGTGTGTTTAAAGTCATTTATGTGCCTGAAATTGGTCAAAATTAAAGCTTTTGAATAAGCAAAAACTCTGTAAAAATGGCTATTTTGGTCACTCTGAGGAGTTAAAAAGTGGTTATTCAACATGACGCACGATCCATTTGACATTTTGAATCATTTTTGGTACAGTCCCAAAAATCCATTTTCTGATGAAAAACGATGACTCCGGACCTGTCGAACAATCCCAAAATGGTCAATATGGATGAAATTTTAACATTTAATCTTTTGACTCTAAATGACTGTTGGATGTGAATTATGACTTTTTCGACTAAAATAAGTGTGTTTAAAGTCATTTATGTGCCTGAAATTGGTCAAAATTAAAGCTTTTGAATAAGCAAAAACTCTGTAAAAATGGCAATTTTGGTCACTCTGAGGAGTTAAAAAGTGGTTATTCAACATGAGGCACGATCCATTTGACATTTTGAATCATTTTTGGTACAGTCCCAAAAATCCATTTTCTGATGAAAAACGATGACTCCGGACCTGTCGAACGTTTCCAAAATGGTCAATATGGATGAAATTTTAACATTTAATCTTTTGACTCCAAATGACTGTTTGATGGGAATTATGACTTTTTCAACTAAAATAAGTGTGTTTAAAGTCATTTCTGTGCCTGAAATTGGTCAAAATTGAAGCTTTTGAGTAAGCAAAACTCTGTAAAAATGGCAATGTTGGTCACTCTGAGGGGTTAAAAAGTGGTTATTCAACATGAGGCACGATCCATTTGACATTTTGAATCATTTTTGGTACAGTCCCAAAAATCCATTTTCTGATGAAAAACGATGACTCCGGACCTGTTGAACGTTCCCAAAATGGTCAATATGGATGAAATTTTAACATTTAATCTTTTGACTCTAAATGACTGTTGGATGTGAATTATGACTTTTTCAACTAAAATAAGTGTGTTTAAAGTCATTTATGTGCCTGAAATTGGTCAAAATTAAAGCTTTTGAATAAGCAAAAACTCTGTAAAAATGGCAATTTTGGTCACTCTGAGGGGTTAAAAAGTGGTTATTCAACATGAGGCACGATCCATTTGACATTTTGAATCATTTTTGGTACAGTCCCAAAAATCCATTTTCTGATGAAAAACGATGACTCCGGACCTGTCGAACGTTCACAAAATGGTCAATATGGATGAAATTTTAACATTTAATCTTTTGACTCCAAATGACTGTTGGATGGGAATTATGACTTTTTGAACTAAAATAAGTGTGTTTAAAGTCATTTATGTGCCTGAAATTGGTCAAAATTGAAGCTTTTGAGTAAGCAAAACTCTGTAAAAATGGCAATGTTGGTCACTCTGAGGGGTTAAAAAGTGGTTTTTCAACATGAGGCACGATCCATTTGACATTTTGAATCATTTTTGGTACAGTCCCAAAAATCCATTTTCTTATGAAAAACGATGACTCCGGACCTGTCGAACGTTTCCAAAATGGTCAATATGGATGAAATTTTAACATTTAATCTTTTGACTCTAAATGACTGTTGGATGTAAATTATGACTTTTTCAACTAAATCAAGTGTGTTTAAAGTCATTTATGTGCCTGAAATTGGTCAAAATTGAAGCTTTTGAGTAAGCAAAACTCTGTAAAAATGGCCATTTTGGTCACTCTGAGGGGTTAAAAAGTGGTTATTCAACATGAGGCACGATCCATTTGACATTTTGAATCATTTTTGGTACAGTCCCAAAAATCCATTTTCTGATGAAAAACGATGACTCCGGACCTGTCGAACTTTCCCAAAATGGTCAATATGGATGAAATTTTAACATTTAATCTTTAGACTCTAAATGACTGTTGGATGTGAATTATGACTTTTTCAACTAAAATAAGTGTGTTTAAAGTCATTTATGTGCCTGAAATTGGTCAAAATTAAAGCTTTTGAATAAGCAAAAACTCTGTAAAAATGGCAATTTTGGTCACTCTGAGGAGTTAAAAAGTGGTTATTCAACATGAGGCACGATCCATTTGACATTTTGAATCATTTTTGGTACAGTCCCAAAAATCCATTTTCTGATGAAAAACGATGACTCCGGACCCGTCGAACGTTCCCAAAATGGTCAATATGGATGAAATTTTAACATTTAATCTTTTGACTCTAAATGACTGTTGGATGTGAATTATGACTTTTTCAACGAAATCAAGTGTGTTTAAAGTCATTTATGTGCCTGAAATTGGTCAAAATTGAAGCTTTTGAGTAAGCAAAACTCTGTAAAAATTGCCATTTTGGTCACTCTGAGGGGTTAAAAAGTGGTTATTCAACATGAGGCACGATCCAATTGACATTTTGAATCATTTTTGGTACAGTCCCAAAAATTCATTTTCTGATGAAAAACGATGACTCCGGACCTGTCGAACGATTCCAAAATGGTCAATATGGATGAAATTTTAACATGTAATCTTTTGACTCTAAATGACTGTTGGATGTGAATTATGACTTTTTCAACTAAAATAAGTATGTTTAAAATCATTTATGCGCCTGAAATTGGTCAAAATTAAAGCTTTTGAGTAAGCAAAACTCTGTAAAAATGGCCATTTTGGTCACTCTGAGGGGTTAAAAAGTGGTTATTCAACATGAGGCATGATCCAATTGACATTTTGAATAATTTTTGGTACAGTCCCAAAAATCAATTTTCTGATGAAAAACGATGACTCCGGACCTGTCGAACGATTCCAAAATGGTCAATATGGATAAAATTTTAACATTTAATCTTTTGACTCTAAATGACTGTTGGATGTGAATTATGACTTTTTCAACTAAAATAAGTGTGTTTAAAGTCATTTATGTGCCTGAAATTGGTCAGAATTGAAGCTTTTGAATAAGCAAAACTCTGTAAAAATAACAATGTTGGTCACTCTGAGGGGTTAAAAAGTGGTTATTCAACATGAGGCACGATCCATTTGACATTTTGAATCATTTTTGGTACAGTCCCAAAAATCCATTTTCTGGTGAAAAACGATGACTCCGGACCTGTCGAACGATTCCAAAATGGTCAATATGGATGAAATTTTAACATTTAATCTTTTGACTCTAAATGACTGTTGGATGTGAATTATGACTTTTTCAACTAAAATAAGTGTGTTTAAAGTCATTTATTTGCCTGAAATTGGTCAAAATTAAAGCTTTTGAATAAGCAAAAACTCTGTAAAAATGGCCATTTTGGTCACTCTGAGGGGTTAAAAAGTGGTTATTCAACATGAGGCACGATCCATTTGACATTTTGAATCATTTTTGGTACAGTCCCAAAAATCAATTTTCTGATGAAAAACGATGACTCCGGACCTGTCGAACGTTCCCAAAATGGTCAATATGGATGAAATTTTAACATTTAATCTTTTGACTCTAAATGACTGTTGGATGTGAATTATGACTTTTTCAACTACAATAAGTGTGTTTAAAGTCATTTATGTGCCTGAAATTGGTCAAAATTAAAGCTTTTGAATAAGCAAAAACTCTGTAAAAATGGCAATTTTGGTCACTCTGAGGAGTTAAAAAGTGGTTATTCAACATGACGCACGATCCATTTGACATTTTGAATCATTTTTGGTACAGTCCCAAAAATCCATTTTCTGATGAAAAACGATGACTCCGGACCTGTCGAACAATCCCAAAATGGTCAATATGGATGAAATTTTAACATTTAATCTTTTGACTCTAAATGACTGTTGGATGTGAATTATGACTTTTTCAACTAAAATAAGTGTGTTTAAAGTCATTTATGTGCCTGAAATTGGTCAAAATTAAAGCTTTTGAATAAGCAAAAACTCTGTAAAAATGGCAATTTTGGTCACTCTGAGGGGTTAAAAAGTTGTTATTCAACATGAGGCACGATCCATTTGACATTTTGAATCATTTTTGGTACAGTCCCAAAAATCCATTTTTTGTTGAAAAACGATGACTCCGGACCTGTCGAACGATTCCAAAATGGTCAATATGGATGACTTTTTAACATTTAATCTTTTGACTCTAAATGACTGTTGGATGTGAATTATGACTTTTTCAACTAAAATAAGTGTGTTTAAAGTCATTTATGTGCCTGAAATTGGTCAAAATTAAAGCTTTTGAATAAGCAAAAACTCTGTAAAAATGGCAATTTTGGTCACTCTGAGGAGTTAAAAAGTGGTTATTCAACATGAGGCACGATCCATTTGACATTTTGAATCATTTTTGGTACAGTCCCAAAAATCCATTTTCTGATGAAAAACGATGACTCCGGACCTGTCGAACGTTCCCAAAATGGTCAATATGGATGAAATTTTAACATTTAATCTTTTGACTCCAAATGACTGTTGGATGGGAATTATGACTTTTTCAACTAAAATAAGTGTGTTTAAAGTCATTTATGTGCCTGAAATTGGTCAAAATTAAAGCTTTTGAATAAGCAAAAACTCTGTAAAAATGGCAATTTTGGTCACTCTGAGGGGTTAAAAAGTGGTTATTCAACATGAGGCACGATCCATTTGACATTTTGAATCATTTTTGGTACAGTCCCAAAAATCCATTTTCTGATGAAAAACGATGACTCCGGACCTGTCGAACGTTCCCAAAATGGTCAATATGGATGAAATTTTAACATTTAATCTTTTGACTCCAAATGACTGTTGGATGGGAATTATGACTTTTTCAACTAAAATAAGTGTGTTTAAAGTCATTTATGTGCCTGAAATTGGTCAAAATTGAAGCTTTTGAGTAAGCAAAACTCTGTAAAAATGGCAATGTTGGTCACTCTGAGGGGTTAAAAAGTGGTTATTCAACATGAGGCACGATCCATTTGACATTTTGAATCATTTTTGGTACAGTCCCAAAAATCAATTTTCTGATGAAAAACGATGACTCCGTACCTGTCGAACGTTTCCAAAATGGTCAATATGGATGAAATTTTAACATTTAATCTTTTGACTCTAAATGACTGTTGGATGTGAATTATGACTTTTTCAACTAAAATATGTGTGTTTAAAGTCATTTATGTGCCTGAAATTGGTCAAAATTGAAGCTTTTGAGTAAGCGAAACTCTGTAAAAATGGCAATGTTGGTCACTCTGAGGGGTTAAAAAGTGGTTATTCAACATGAGGCACGATCCATTTGACATTTTGAATCATTTTTGGTACAGTTCCAAAAATCCATTTTCTGATGAAAAACGATGACTCCGGACCTGTCGAACGTTCCCAAAATGGTCAATATGGATGAAATTTTAACATTTAATCTTTAGACTCTAAATGACTGTTGGATGTGAATTATGACTTTTTCAACTAAAATAAGTGTGTTTAAAGTCATTTATGTGCCTGAAATTGGTCAAAATTAAAGCTTTTGAATAAGCAAAAACTCTGTAAAAATGGCAATTTTGGTCACTCTGAGGGGTTAAAAAGTGTTTATTCAACATGAGGCACGATCCATTTGACATTTTGAATCATTTTTGGTACAGTCCCAAAAATTCATTTTCTGATGAAAAACGATGACTCCGGACCTGTCGAACGTTTCCAAAATGGTCAATATGGATGAAATTTTAACATTTAATCTTTTGACTCTAAATGACTGTTGGATGTGAATTATGACTTTTTCAACTAAAATAAGTGTGTTTAAAGTCATTTATGTGCCTGAAATTGGTCAAAATTGAAGCTTTTGAGTAAGCAAAACTCTGTAAAAATGGCCATTTTGGTCACTCTGAGGGGTTAAAAAGTGGTTATTCAACATGAGGCACGATCCAATTGACATTTTGAATCATTTTTGGTACAGTCCCAAAAATCCATTTTCTGATGAAAAACGATGACTCCGGACCTGTCGAACGTTCCCAAAATGGTCAATATGGATGAAATTTTAACATTTAATCTTTTGACTCCAAATGACTGTTGGATGTGAATTATGACCTTTTCGACTAAAATAAGTGTGTTTAAAGTCATTTCTGTGCCTGAAATTGGTCAAAATTGAAGCTTTTGAGTAAGCGAAACTCTGTAAAAATGGCAATGTTGGTCACTCTGAGGGGTTAAAAAGTGGTTATTCAACATGAGGCACGATCCATTTGACATTTTGAATCATTTTTGGTACAATCCCAAAAATCCATTTTCTGATGAAAAACGATGACTCCGGACCTGTCGAACGTTCCCAAAATGGTCAATATGGATGAAATTTTAACATTTAATCTTTTGACTCTAAATGACTGTTGGATGTGAATTATGACTTTTTCAACTAAAATAAGTGTGTTTAAAGTAATTTATGTGCCTGAAATTGGTCAAAATTAAAGCTTTTGAATAAGCAAAAACTCTGTAAAAATGGCAATTTTGGTCACTCTGAGGGGTTAAAAAGTGGTTATTCAACATGAGGCACGATCCATTTGACATTTTGAATCATTTTTGGTACAGTCCCAAAAATCCATTTTCTGATGAAAAACGATGACTCCGGACCTGTCGAACGTTCCCAAAATGGTCAATATGGATGAAATTTTAACATTTAATCTTTTGACTCTAAATGACTGTTGGATGTGAATTATGACTTTTTCAACGAAATCAAGTGTGTTTAAAGTCATTTATGTGCCTGAAATTGGTCAAAATTGAAGCTTTTGAGTAAGCAAAACTCTGTAAAAATTGCCATTTTGGTCACTCTGAGGGGTTAAAAAGTGGTTATTCAACATGAGGCACGATCCAATTGACATTTTGAATCATTTTTGGTACAGTCCCAAAAATTCATTTTCTGATGAAAAACGATGACTCCGGACCTGTCGAACGATTCCAAAATGGTCAATATGGATGAAATTTTAACATGTAATCTTTTGACTCTAAATGACTGTTGGATGTGAATTATGACTTTTTCAACTAAAATAAGTATGTTTAAAATCATTTATGCGCCTGAAATTGGTCAAAATTAAAGCTTTTGAGTAAGCAAAACTCTGTAAAAATGGCCATTTTGGTCACTCTGAGGGGTTAAAAAGTGGTTATTCAACATGAGGCATGATCCAATTGACATTTTGAATAATTTTTGGTACAGTCCCAAAAATCAATTTTCTGATGAAAAACGATGACTCCGGACCTGTCGAACGATTCCAAAATGGTCAATATGGATAAAATTTTAACATTTAATCTTTTGACTCTAAATGACTGTTGGATGTGAATTATGACTTTTTCAACTAAAATAAGTGTGTTTAAAGTCATTTATGTGCCTGAAATTGGTCAGAATTGAAGCTTTTGAATAAGCAAAACTCTGTAAAAATAACAATGTTGGTCACTCTGAGGGGTTAAAAAGTGGTTATTCAACATGAGGCACGATCCATTTGACATTTTGAATCATTTTTGGTACAGTCCCAAAAATCCATTTTCTGATGAAAAACGATGACTCCGGACCTGTCGAACGATTCCAAAATGGTCAATATGGATGAAATTTTAACATTTAATCTTTTGACTCTAAATGACTGTTGGATGTGAATTATGACTTTTTCAACTAAAATAAGTGTGTTTAAAGTCATTTATTTGCCTGAAATTGGTCAAAATTAAAGCTTTTGAATAAGCAAAAACTCTGTAAAAATGGCAATTTTGGTCACTCTGAGGAGTTAAAAAGTGGTTATTCAACATGACGCACGATCCATTTGACATTTTGAATCATTTTTGGTACAGTCCCAAAAATCCATTTTCTGATGAAAAACGATGACTCCGGACCTGTCGAACGATTCCAAAATGGTCAATATGGATATAATTTTAACATTTAATCTTTTGACTCTAAATGACTGTTGGATGTGAATTATGACTTTTTCAACTAAAATAAGTGTGTTTAAAGTCATTTATGTGCCTGAAATTGGTCAAAATTGAAGCTTTTGAGTAAGCAAAACTCTGTAAAAATGGCCATTTTGGTCACTCTGAGGGTTAAAAAGTGGTTATTCAACATGAGGCACGATCCATTTGACATTTTGAATCATTTTTGGTACAGTCCCAAAAATCAATTTTCTGATGAAAACGATGACTCCGGACCTGTCGAACGATTCCAAAATGGTCAATATGGATAAAATTTTACATTTAATCTTTTGACTCTAAATGACTGTTGGATGTGAATTATGACTTTTTCAACTAAAATAAGTGTGTTTAAAGTCATTTATGTGCCTGAAATTGGTCAGAATTGAAGCTTTTGAATAAGCAAAACTCTGTAAAAATAACAATGTTGGTCACTCTGAGGGGTTAAAAAGTGGTTATTCAACATGAGGCACGATCCATTTGACATTTTGAATCATTTTGGTACAGTCCCAAAAATCCATTTTCTGATGAAAAACGATGACTCCGGACCTGTCGAACGATTCCAAAATGGTCAATATGGATGAAATTTTAACATTTAATCTTTTGACTCTAAATGACTGTTGGATGTGAATTATGACTTTTTCAACTAAAATAAGTGGTTTAAAGTCATTTATTTGCCTGAAATTGGTCAAAATTAAAGCTTTTGAATAAGCAAAAACTCTGTAAAAATGGCAAATTTTGGTCACTCTGAGGAGTTAAAAAGTGGTTATTCAACATGACGCACGATCCATTTGACATTTTGAATCATTTTTGGTACAGTCCCAAAAATCCATTTTCTGATGAAAAACGATGACTCCGGACCTGTCGAACGATTCCAAAATGGTCAATATGGATGAAATTTTAACATTTTAATCTTTTGACTCTAAATGACTGTTGGATGTGAATTATGACTTTTCAACTAAAATAAGTGTGTTTGTTTAAAATCATTTATGCGCCTGAAATTGGTCAAAATTAAAGCTTTTGAATAAGCAAAAACTCTGTAAAAATGGCAATTTTGGTCACTCTGAGGAGTTAAAAAGTGGTTATTCAACATGACGCACGATCCATTTGACATTTTGAATCATTTTTGGTACAGTCCCAAAAATCCATTTTCTGATGAAAAACGATGACTCCGGACCTGTCGAACGATTCCAAAATGGTCAATATGGATGACATTTTAACATTTAATCTTTTGACTCTAAATGACTGTTGGATGTGAATTATGACTTTTTCAACTAAAATAAGTGTGTTTAAAGTCATTTATGTGCCTGAAATTGGTCAAAATTGAAGCTTTTGAGTAAGCAAAACTCTGTAAAAATGGCCATTTTGGTCACTCTGAGGGGTTAAAAAGTGGTTATTCAACATGAGGCACGATCCAATTGACATTTTGAATCATTTTTGGTACAGTCCCAAAAATCCATTTTCTGATGAAAAACGATGACTCCGGACCTGTCGAACGTTCCCAAAATGGTCAATTTGAATGAAATTTTAACATTTAATCTTTTGACTCCAAATGACTGTTGGATGTGAATTATGACCTTTTCGACTAAAATAAGTGTGTTTAAAGTCATTTCTGTGCCTGAAATTGGTCAAAATTGAAGCTTTTGAGTAAGCGAAACTCTGTAAAAATGGCAATGTTGGTCACTCTGAGGGGTTAAAAAGTGGTTATTCAACATGAGGCACGATCCATTTGACATTTTGAATCATTTTTGGTACAGTCCCAAAAATCCATTTTCTGATGAAAAACGATGACTCCGGACCTGTCGAACGTTCCCAAAATGGTCAATATGGATGAAATTTTAACATTTAATCTTTTGACTCCAAATGACTGTTGGATGGGAATTATGACTTTTTCAACTAAAATAAGTGTGTTTAAAGTCATTTATGTGCCTGAAATTGGTCAAAATTGAAGCTTTTGAGTAAGCAAAACTCTGTAAAAATGGCCATTTTGGTCACTCTGAGGTGTTAAAAAGTGGTTATTCAACATGAGGCACGATCCATTTGACATTTTGAATCATTTTTGGTACAGTCCCAAAAATCCATTTTCTGATGAAAAACGATGACTCCGGACCTGTCGAACGATTCCAAAATGGTCAATATGGATGAAATTTTAACATGTAATCTTTTGACTCTAAATGACTGTTGGATGTGAATTATGACTTTTTCAACTAAAATAAGTGTGTTTAAAATCATTTATGCGCCTGAAATTGGTCAAAATTAAAGCTTTTGAGTAAGCAAAACTCTGTAAAAATGGCCCTTTTGGTCACTCTGAGGGGTTAAAAAGTGGTTATTCAACATGAGGCATGATCCAATTGACATTTTGAATCATTTTTGGTACAGTCCCAAAAATCCATTTTCTGATGAAAAACGATGACTCCGGACCTGTCGAAAGATTCCAAAATGGTCAATATGGATGAAATTTTAACATTTAATCTTTTGACTCTAAATGACTGTTGGATGTGAATTATGACTTTTTCAACTAAAATACGTGTGTTTAAAGTCATTTATGTGCCTGAAATTGGTCAAAATTAAGCTTTTGAATAAGCAAAACTCTGTAAAAATAACAATGTTGGTCACTCTGAGGGGTTAAAAAGTGGTTATTCAACATGAGGCACGATCCATTTGACATTTTGAATCATTTTTGGTACAGTCCCAAAAATCCATTTTCTGATGAAAAACGATGACTCCGGACCTGTCGAACGTTTCCAAAATGGTCAATATGGATGAAATTTTAACATTTAATCTTTTGACTCTAAATGACTGTTGGATGTGAATTATGACTTTTTCAACTAAAATAAGTGTGTTTAAAGTCATTTATGTGCCTGAAATTGGTCAAAATTGAAGCTTTTGAGTAAGCAAAACTCTGTAAAAATGGCCATTTTGGTCACTCTGAGGGGTTAAAAAGTGGTTATTCAACATGAGGCACGATCCAATTGACATTTTGAATCATTTTTGGTACAGTCCCAAAAATCAATTTTCTGATGAAAAACGATGACTCCGGACCTGTCGAACGTTCCCAAAATGGTCAATTTGAATGAAATTTTAACATTTAATCTTTTGACTCCAAATGACTGTTGGATGTGAATTATGACCTTTTCGACTAAAATAAGTGTGTTTAAAGTCATTTCTGTGCCTGAAATTGGTCAAAATTGAAGCTTTTGAGTAAGCGAAACTCTGTAAAAATGGCAATGTTGGTCACTCTGAGGGGTTAAAAAGTGGTTATTCAACATGAGGCACGATCCATTTGACATTTTGAATCATTTTTGGTACAGTCCCAAAAATCCATTTTCTGATGAAAAACGATGACTCCGGACCTGTCGAACGTTCCCAAAATGGTCAATATGGATGAAATTTTAACATTTAATCTTTTGACTCTAAATGACTGTTGGATGTGAATTATGACTTTTTCAACTAAAATAAGTGTGTTTAAAGTCATTTATGTGCCTGAAATTGGTCAAAATTAAAGCTTTTGAATAAGCAAAAACTCTGTAAAAATGGCAATTTTGGTCACTCTGAGGGGTTAAAAAGTTGTTATTCAACATGAGGCACGATCCATTTGACATTTTGAATCATTTTTGGTACAGTCCCAAAAATCCATTTTCTGATGAAAAACGATGACTCCGGACCTGTCGAACGTTCCCAAAATGGTCAATATGGATGAAATTTTAACATTTAATCTTTTGACTCCAAATGACTGTTGGATGGGAATTATGACTTTTTCAACTAAAATAAGTGTGTTTAAAGTCATTTATGTGCCTGAAATTGGTCAAAATTGAAGCTTTTGAGTAAGCAAAACTCTGTAAAAATGGCAATGTTGGTCACTCTGAGGGGTTAAAAAGTGGTTATTCAACATGAGGCACGATCCATTTGACATTTTGAATCATTTTTGGTACAGTCCCAAAAATCTATTTTCTGATGAAAAACGATGACTCCGGACCTGTCGAACGTTTCCAAAATGGTCAATATGGATGAAATTTTAACATTTAATCTTTTGACTCTAAATGACTGTTGGATGTGAATTATGACTTTTTCAACTAAAATAAGTGTGTTTAAAGTCATTTATGTGCCTGAAATTGGTCAGAATTGTAGCTTTTGAGTAAGCAAAACTCTGTAAAAATGGCCATTTTGGTCACTCTGAGGGGTTAAAAAGTGGTTATTCAACATGAGGCACGATCCAATTGACATTTTGAATTATTTTTTGGTACAGTCCCAAAATTCCATTTTCTGATGAAAAACGATGACTCCGGACCTGTCGAACGTTCCCAAAATAGTCAATATGGATGAAATTTTAACATTTAATCTTTTGACTCCAAATGACGGTTGGGTGTGAATTATGACCTTTTCGACTAAAATAAGTGTGTTTAAAGTCATTTCTGTGCCTGAAATTGGTCAAAATTGAAGCTTTTGAGTAAGCGAAACTCTGTAAAAATGGCAATGTTGGTCACTCTGAGGGGTTAAAAAGTGGTTATTCAACATGAGGCACGATCCATTTGACATTTTGAATCATTTTTGGTACAGTCCCAAAAATCCATTTTCTGATGAAAAACGATGACTCCGGACCTGTCGAACGTTTCCAAAATGGTCAATATGGATGAAATTTTAACATTTAATCTTTTGACTCTAAATGACTGTTGGAGGTGAATTATGACTTTTTCAACTAAAATAAGTGTGTTTAAAGTCATTTCTGTGCCTGAAATTGGTCAAAATTAAAGCTTTTGAATAAGCAAAAACTCTGTAAAAATGGCAATTTTGGTCACTCTGAGGGGTTAAAATGTGGTTATTCAACATGAGGCACGATCCATTTGACATTTTGAATCATTTTTGGTACAGTCCCAAAAATCCATTTTCTGATGAAAAACGATGACTCCGGACCTGTCGAATGTTCCCAAAATGGTCAATATGGATGAAATTTTAACATTTAATCTTTAGACTCTAAATGACTGTTTGATGTGAATTATGACTTTTTCAACTAAAATAAGTGTGTTTAAAGTCATTTATGTGCCTGAAATTGGTCAAAATTAAAGCTTTTGAATAAGCAAAAACTCTGTAAAAATGGCAATTTTGGTCACTCTGAGGGGTTAAAAAGTGGTTATTCAACATGAGGCACGATCCATTTGACATTTTGAATCATTTTTGGTACAGTCCCAAAAATCCATTTTCTGATGAAAAACGATGACTCCGGACCTGTCGAACGTTTCCAAAATGGTCAATATGGATGAAATTTTAACATTTAATCTTTTGACTCTAAATGACTGTTGGATGTGAATTATGACTATTTTCAACTAAATCAAGTGTGTTTAAAGTCATTTATGTGCCTGAAATTGGTCAAAATTGAAGCTTTTGAGTAAGCAAAACTCTGTAAAAATGGCCATTTTGGTCACTCTGAGGGGTTAAAAAGTGGTTATTCAACATGAGGCACGATCCAATTGACATTTTGAATCATTTTTGGTAAGTCCCA
Source organism: Lissotriton vulgaris (assembly GCF_964263255.1). Taxonomy (NCBI): domain Eukaryota; kingdom Metazoa; phylum Chordata; class Amphibia; order Caudata; family Salamandridae; genus Lissotriton; species Lissotriton vulgaris. Next base: position 18,251 of record NW_028240795.1, on the reverse strand, counting down.
AAAATCCATTTTCTGATGAAAAACGATGACTCCGGACCTGTCAAACGTTCCCAAAATGGTCAATATGGATGAAATTTTAACATTTAATCTTTAGACTCTAAATGACTGTTGGATGTGAATTATGACTTTTTCAACTAAAATAAGTGTGTTTAAAGTCATTTATGTGCCTGAAATTGGTCAAAATTAAAGCTTTTGAGTAAGCAAAACTCTGTAAAAATGGCCATTTTGGTCACTCTGAGGGGTTAAAAAGTGGTTATTCAACATGAGGCAATATCCAATTGACATTTTGAATCATTTTTGGTACAGTCCCAAAAATCCATTTTCTGATGAAAAACGATGACTCTGGACCTGTCGAACGATTCCAAAATGGTCAATATGGATGAAATTTTAACATTTAATCTTTTGACTCTAAATGACTGTTGGATGTGAATTATGACTTTTTCAACTAAAATACGTGTGTTTAAAGTCATTTATGTGCCTGAAATTGGTCAAAATTAAGCTTTTGAATAAGCAAAACTCTGTAAAAATAACAATGTTGGTCACTCTGAGGGGTTAAAAAGTGGTTATTCAACATGAGGCACGATCCATTTGACATTTTGAATCATTTTTGGTACAGTCCCAAAAATCCATTTTCTGATGAAAAACGATGACTCCGGACCTGTCGAACGTTCCCAAAATGGTCAATATGGATGAAATTTTAACATTTAATCTTTTGACTCCAAATGACTGTTGGATGGGAATTATGACTTTTTCAACTAAAATAAGTGTGTTTAAAGTCATTTATGTGCCTGAAATTGGTCAAAATTGAAGCTTTTGAGTAAGCAAAAACTCTGTAAAAATGGCAATTTTGGTCACTCTGAGGGGTTAAAATGTGGTTATTCAACATGAGGCACGATCCATTTGACATTTTGAATCATTTTTGGTACAGTCCCAAAAATCCATTTTCTGATGAAAAACGATGACTCCGGACCTGTCGAATGTTCCCAAAATGGTCAATATGGATGAAATTTTAACATTTAATCTTTAGACTCTAAATGACTGTTTGATGTGAATTATGACTTTTTCAACTAAAATAAGTGTGTTTAAAGTCATTTATGTGCCTGAAATTGGTCAAAATTAAAGCTTTTGAATAAGCAAAAACTCTGTAAAAATGGCAATTTTGGTCACTCTGAGGGGTTAAAAAGTGGTTATTCAACATGAGGCACGATCTATTTGACATTTTGAATCATTTTTGGTACAGTCCCAAAAATCCATTTTCTGATGAAAAACGATGACTCCGGACCTGTCGAACGTTTCCAAAATGGTCAATATGGATGAAATTTTACCATTTAATCTTTTGACTCTAAATGACTGTTGGATGTGAATTATGACTATTTTCAACTAAATCAAGTGTGTTTAAAGTCATTTATGTGCCTGAAATTGGTCAAAATTGAAGCTTTTGAGTAAGCAAAACTCTGTAAAAATGGCCATTTTGGTCACTCTGAGGGGTTAAAAAGTGGTTATTCAACATGAGGCACGATCCAATTGACATTTTGAATCATTTTTGGTAAGTCCCAAAAATCCATTTTCTGATGAAAAACGATGACTCCGGACCTGTCAAACGTTCCCAAAATGGTCAATATGGATGAAATTTTAACATTTAATCTTTAGACTCTAAATGACTGTTGGATGTGAATTATGACTTTTTCAACTAAAATAAGTGTGTTTAAAGTCATTTATGTGCCTGAAATTGGTCAAAATTAAAGCTTTTGAGTAAGCAAAACTCTGTAAAAATGGCCATTTTGGTCACTCTGAGGGGTTAAAAAGTGGTTATTCAACATGAGGCAATATCCAATTGACATTTTGAATCATTTTTGGTACAGTCCCAAAAATCCATTTTCTGATGAAAAACGATGACTCTGGACCTGTCGAACGATTCCAAAATGGTCAATATGGATGAAATTTTAACATTTAATCTTTTGACTCTAAATGACTGTTGGATGTGAATTATGACTTTTTCAACTAAAATACGTGTGTTTAAAGTCATTTATGTGCCTGAAATTGGTCAAAATTAAGCTTTTGAATAAGCAAAACTCTGTAAAAATAACAATGTTGGTCACTCTGAGGGGTTAAAAAGTGGTTATTCAACATGAGGCACGATCCATTTGACATTTTGAATCATTTTTGGTACAGTCCCAAAAATCCATTTTCTGATGAAAAACGATGACTCCGGACCTGTCGAACGTTCCCAAAATGGTCAATATGGATGAAATTTTAACATTTAATCTTTTGACTCCAAATGACTGTTGGATGGGAATTATGACTTTTTCAACTAAAATAAGTGTGTTTAAAGTCATTTATGTGACTGAAATTGGTCAAAATTGAAGCTTTTGAGTAAGCAAAACTCTGTAAAAATGGCCATTTTGGTCACTCTGAGGTGTTAAAAAGTGGTTATTCAACATGAGGCACGATCCATTTGACATTTTGAATCATTTTTGGTACAGTCCCAAAAATCCATTTTCTGATGAAAAACGATGACTCCGGACCTGTCGAACGATTCCAAAATGGTCAATATGGATGAAATTTTAACATGTAATCTTTTGACTCTAAATGACTGTTGGATGTGAATTATGACTTTTTCAACTAAAATAAGTGTGTTTAAAATCATTTATGCGCCTGAAATTGGTCAAAATTAAAGCTTTTGAGTAAGCAAAACTCTGTAAAAATGGCCCTTTTGGTCACTCTGAGGGGTTAAAAAGTGGTTATTCAACATGAGGCATGATCCAATTGACATTTTGAATCATTTTTGGTACAGTCCCAAAAATCCATTTTCTGATGAAAAACGATGACTCCGGACCTGTCGAACGATTCCAAAATGGTCAATATGGATGAAATTTTAACATTTAATCTTTTGACTCTAAATGACTGTTGGATGTGAATTATGACTTTTTCAACTAAAATACGTGTGTTTAAAGTCATTTATGTGCCTGACATTGGTCAAAATTAAGCTTTTGAATAAGCAAAACTCTGTAAAAATAACAATGTTGGTCACTCTGAGGGGTTAAAAAGTGGTTATTCAACATGAGGCACGATCCATTTGACATTTTGAATCATTTTTGGTACAGTCCCAAAAATCCATTTTCTGATGAAAAACGATGACTCCGGACCTGTCGAACGTTTCCAAAATGGTCAATATGGATGAAATTTTAACATTTAATCTTTTGACTCTAAATGACTGTTGGATGTGAATTATGACTTTTTCAACTAAAATAAGTGTGTTTAAAGTCATTTATGTGCCTGAAATTGGTCAAAATTGAAGCTTTTGAGTAAGCAAAACTCTGTAAAAATGGCCATTTTGGTCACTCTGAGGGGTTAAAAAGTGGTTATTCAACATGAGGCACGATCCAATTGACATTTTGAATCATTTTTGGTACAGTCCCAAAAATCAATTTTCTGATGAAAAACGATGACTCCGGACCTGTCGAACGTTCCCAAAATGGTCAATTTGAATGAAATTTTAACATTTAATCTTTTGACTCCAAATGACTGTTGGATGTGAATTATGACCTTTTCGACTAAAATAAGTGTGTTTAAAGTCATTTCTGTGCCTGAAATTGGTCAAAATTGAAGCTTTTGAGTAAGCGAAACTCTGTAAAAATGGCAATGTTGGTCACTCTGAGGGGTTAAAAAGTGGTTATTCAACATGAGGCACGATCCATTTGACATTTTGAATCATTTTTGGTACAGTCCCAAAAATCCATTTTCTGATGAAAAACGATGACTCCGGACCTGTCGAACGTTCCCAAAATGGTCAATATGGATGAAATTTTAACATTTAATCTTTTGACTCTAAATGACTGTTGGATGTGAATTATGACTTTTTCAACTAAAATAAGTGTGTTTAAAGTCATTTATGTGCCTGAAATTGGTCAAAATTAAAGCTTTTGAATAAGCAAAAACTCTGTAAAAATGGCAATTTTGGTCACTCTGAGGGGTTAAAAAGTTGTTATTCAACATGAGGCACGATCCATTTGACATTTTGAATCATTTTTGGTACAGTCCCAAAAATCCATTTTCTGATGAAAAACGATGACTCCGGACCTGTCGAACGTTCCCAAAATGGTCAATATGGATGAAATTTTAACATTTAATCTTTTGACTCCAAATGACTGTTGGATGGGAATTATGACTTTTTCAACTAAAATAAGTGTGTTTAAAGTCATTTATGTGCCTGAAATTGGTCAAAATTGAAGCTTTTGAGTAAGCAAAACTCTGTAAAAATGGCAATGTTGGTCACTCTGAGGGGTTAAAAAGTGGTTATTCAACATGAGGCACGATCCATTTGACATTTTGAATCATTTTTGGTACAGTCCCAAAAATCTATTTTCTGATGAAAAACGATGACTCCGGACCTGTCGAACGTTTCCAAAATGGTCAATATGGATGAAATTTTAACATTTAATCTTTTGACTCTAAATGACTGTTGGATGTGAATTATGACTTTTTCAACTAAAATAAGTGTGTTTAAAGTCATTTATGTGCCTGAAATTGGTCAGAATTGTAGCTTTTGAGTAAGCAAAACTCTGTAAAAATGGCCATTTTGGTCACTCTGAGGGGTTAAAAAGTGGTTATTCAACATGAGGCACGATCCAATTGACATTTTGAATTATTTTTTGGTACAGTCCCAAAATTCCATTTTCTGATGAAAAACGATGACTCCGGACCTGTCGAACGTTCCCAAAATAGTCAATATGGATGAAATTTTAACATTTAATCTTTTGACTCCAAATGACGGTTGGATGTGAATTATGACCTTTTCGACTAAAATAAGTGTGTTTAAAGTCATTTCTGTGCCTGAAATTGGTCAAAATTGAAGCTTTTGAGTAAGCGAAACTCTGTAAAAATGGCAATGTTGGTCACTCTGAGGGGTTAAAAAGTGGTTATTCAACATGAGGCACGATCCATTTGACATTTTGAATCATTTTTGGTACAGTCCCAAAAATCCATTTTCTGATGAAAAACGATGACTCCGGACCTGTCGAACGTTTCCAAAATGGTCAATATGGATGAAATTTTAACATTTAATCTTTTGACTCTAAATGACTGTTGGAGGTGAATTATGACTTTTTCAACTAAAATAAGTGTGTTTAAAGTCATTTCTGTGCCTGAAATTGGTCAAAATTAAAGCTTTTGAATAAGCAAAAACTCTGTAAAAATGGCAATTTTGGTCACTCTGAGGGGTTAAAATGTGGTTATTCAACATGAGGCACGATCCATTTGACATTTTGAATCATTTTTGGTACAGTCCCAAAAATCCATTTTCTGATGAAAAACGATGACTCCGGACCTGTCGAATGTTCCCAAAATGGTCAATATGGATGAAATTTTAACATTTAATCTTTAGACTCTAAATGACTGTTTGATGTGAATTATGACTTTTTCAACTAAAATAAGTGTGTTTAAAGTCATTTATGTGCCTGAAATTGGTCAAAATTAAAGCTTTTGAATAAGCAAAAACTCTGTAAAAATGGCAATTTTGGTCACTCTGAGGGGTTAAAAAGTGGTTATTCAACATGAGGCACGATCCATTTGACATTTTGAATCATTTTTGGTACAGTCCCAAAAATCCATTTTCTGATGAAAAACGATGACTCCGGACCTGTCGAACGTTTCCAAAATGGTCAATATGGATGAAATTTTAACATTTAATCTTTTGACTCTAAATGACTGTTGGATGTGAATTATGACTATTTTCAACTAAATCAAGTGTGTTTAAAGTCATTTATGTGCCTGAAATTGGTCAAAATTGAAGCTTTTGAGTAAGCAAAACTCTGTAAAAATGGCCATTTTGGTCACTCTGAGGGGTTAAAAAGTGGTTATTCAACATGAGGCACGATCCAATTGACATTTTGAATCATTTTTGGTAAGTCCCAAAAATCCATTTTCTGATGAAAAACGATGACTCCGGACCTGTCAAACGTTCCCAAAATGGTCAATATGGATGAAATTTTAACATTTAATCTTTAGACTCTAAATGACTGTTGGATGTGAATTATGACTTTTTCAACTAAAATAAGTGTGTTTAAAGTCATTTATGTGCCTGAAATTGGTCAAAATTAAAGCTTTTGAGTAAGCAAAACTCTGTAAAAATGGCCATTTTGGTCACTCTGAGGGGTTAAAAAGTGGTTATTCAACATGAGGCAATATCCAATTGACATTTTGAATCATTTTTGGTACAGTCCCAAAAATCCATTTTCTGATGAAAAACGATGACTCTGGACCTGTCGAACGATTCCAAAATGGTCAATATGGATGAAATTTTAACATTTAATCTTTTGACTCTAAATGACTGTTGGATGTGAATTATGACTTTTTCAACTAAAATACGTGTGTTTAAAGTCATTTATGTGCCTGAAATTGGTCAAAATTAAGCTTTTGAATAAGCAAAACTCTGTAAAAATAACAATGTTGGTCACTCTGAGGGGTTAAAAAGTGGTTATTCAACATGAGGCACGATCCATTTGACATTTTGAATCATTTTTGGTACAGTCCCAAAAATCCATTTTCTGATGAAAAACGATGACTCCGGACCTGTCGAACGATTCCAAAATGGTAAATATGGATGAAATTTTAACATTTAATCTTTTGACTCTAAATGACTGTTGGATGTGAATTATGACTTTTTCAACGAAATCAAGTGTGTTTAAAGTCATTTATGTGCCTGAAATTGGTCAAAATTGAAGCTTTTGAGTAAGCAAAAACTCTGTAAAAATGGCAATTTTGGTCACTCTGAGGGGTTAAAAAGTAGTTATTCAACATGAGGCACGATCCAATTGACATTTTGAATCATTTTTGGTACAGTCCCAAAAATCCATTTTCTGATGAATAACGATGACTCCGGACCTGTCGAATGATTCCAAAATGGTCAATATGGATGAAATTTTAACATTTAATCTTTTGACTCTAAATGACTGTTGGATGTGAATTATGACTTTTTCAACTAAAATAAGTGTGTTTAAAGTCATTTATGTGCCTGAAATTGGTCAAAATTAAAGCTTTTGAATAAGCAAAAACTCTGTAAAAATGGCAATTTTGGTCACTCTGAGGGGTTAAAAAGTGGTTATTCAACATGAGGCACGATCCATTTGACATTTTGAATCATTTTTGGTACAGTCCCAAAAATCAATTTTCTGATGAAAAACAATGACTCCGGACCTGTCGAACGTTCCCAAAATGGTCAATATGGATGAAATTTTAACATTTAATCTTTTGACTCCAAATGACTGTTGGATGGGAATTATGACTTTTTCAACTAAAATAAGTGTGTTTAAAGTCATTTATGTGCCTGAAATTGGTCAAAATTGAAGCTTTTGAGTAAGCAAAACTCTGTAAAAATGGCCATTTTGGTCACTCTGAGGGGTTAAAAAGTGGTTATTCAACATGAGGCACGATCCAATTGACATTTTGAATCATTTTTTGGTACAGTCCCAAAATTCCATTTTCTGATGAAAAACGATGACTCCGGACCTGTCGAACGTTCCCAAAATGGTCAATATGGATGAAATTTTAACATTTAATCTTTTGACTCCAAATGACTGTTGGATGTGAATTATGACCTTTTCGACTAAAATAAGTGTGTTTAAAGTCATTTCTGTGCCTGAAATTGGTCAAAATTGAAGCTTTTGAGTAAGCGAAACTCTGTAAAAATGGCAATGTTGGTCACTCTGAGGGGTTAAAAAGTGGTTATTCAACATGAGGCACGATCCATTTGACATTTTGAATCATTTTTGGTACAAGTCCCAAAAATCCATTTTCTGATGAAAAACGATGACTCCGGACCTGTCGAACGTTCACAAAATGGTCAATATGGATGAAATGTAAACATTTAATCTTTTGACTCCAAATGACTGTTGGATGGGAATTATGACTTTTTCAACTAAAATAAGTGTGTTTAAAGTCATTTATGTGCCTGAAATTGGTCAAAATTGAAGCTTTTGAGTAAGCAAAACTCTGTAAAAATGGCAATGTTGGTCACTCTGAGGGGTTAAAAAGTGGTTTTTCAACATGAGGCACGATCCATTTGACATTTTGAATCATTTTTGGTACAGTCCCAAAAATCCATTTTCTTATGAAAAACGATGACTCCGGACCTGTCGAACGTTTCCAAAATGGTCAATATGGATGAAATTTTAACATTTAATCTTTTGACTCTAAATGACTGTTGGATGTAAATTATGACTTTTTCAACTAAATCAAGTGTGTTTAAAGTCATTTATGTGCCTGAAATTGGTCAAAATTGAAGCTTTTGAGTAAGCAAAACTCTGTAAAAATTGCCATTTTGGTCATTCTGAGGGGTTAAAAAGTGGTTATTCAACATGAGGCACGATCCATTTGACATTTTGAATCATTTTTGGTACAGTCCCAAAAATTCATTTTCTGATGAAAAACGATGACTCCGGACCTGTCGAACGTTTCCAAAATGGTCAATATGGATGAAATTTTAACATTTAATCTTTTGACTCCAAATGACTGTTGGATGTGAATTATGACCTTTTCGACTAAAATAAGTGTGTTTAAAGTCATTTCTGTGCCTGAAATTGGTCAAAATTGAAGCTTTTGAGTAAGCAAAACTCTGTAAAAATGGCAATGTTGGTCACTCTGAGGGGTTAAAAAGTGGTTATTCAACATGAGGCACGATCCATTTGACATTTTGAATCATTTTTGGTACAGTCCCAAAAATCCATTTTCTGATGAAAAACGATGACTCCGGACCTGTCGAACGTTCCCAAAATGGTCAATATGGATGAAATTTTAACATTTAATCTTTTGACTCCAAATGACTGTTGGATGGGAATTATGACTTTTTCAACTAAAATAAGTGTGTTTAAAGTCATTTATGTGCCTGAAATTGGTCAAAATTGAAGCTTTTGAGTAAGCAAAACTCTGTAAAAATGGCCATTTTGGTCACTCTGAGGGGTTAAAAAGTGGTTATTCAACATGAGGCACGATCCATTTGACATTTTGAATCATTTTTGGTACAGTCCCAAAAATCCATTTTCTGATGAAAAACGATGACTCCGGACCTGTCGAACGTTCCCAAAATGGTCAATATGGATGAAATTTTAACATTTAATCTTTTGACTCCAAATGACTGTTGGATGGGAATTATGACTTTTTCAACTAAAATAAGTGTGTTTAAAGTCATTTATGTGCCTGAAATTGGTCAAAATTAAAGCTTTTGAATAAGCAAAAACTCTGTAAAAATGGCAATTTTGGTCACTCTGAGGGGTTAAAAAGTGGTTATTCAACATGAGGCACGATCCATTTGACATTTTGAATCATTTTTGGTACAGTCCCAAAAATCCATTTTCTGATGAAAAACGATGACTCCGGACCTGTCGAACGATTCCAAAATGGTAAATATGGATGAAATTTTAACATTTAATCTTTTGACTCTAAATGACTGTTGGATGTGAATTATGACTTTTTCAACTAAAATAAGTGTGTTTAAAGTCATTTATGTGCCTGAAATTGGTCAAAATTGAAGCTTTTGAGTAAGCAAAACTCTGTAAAAATGGCCATTTTGGTCACTCTGAGGGGTTAAAAAGTGGTTATTCAACATGAGGCACGATCCAATTGACCTTTTGAATCATTTTTGGTACAGTCCCAAAAATCCATTTTCTGATGAAAAACGATGACTCCGGACCTGTCGAACGTTTCCAAAATGGTCAATATGGATGAAATTTTAACATTTAATCTTTTGACTCTAAATGACTGTTGGATGTGAATTATGACTTTTTCAACTAAATCAAGTGTGTTTAAAGTCATTTATGTGCCTGAAATTGGTCAAAATTGAAGCTTTTGAGTAAGCAAAACTCTGTAAAAATGGCCATTTTGGTCACTCTGAGGGGTTAAAAAGTGGTTATTCAACATGAGGCACGATCCAATTGACCTTTTGAATCATTTTTGGTACAGTCCCAAAAATCCATTTTCTGATGAAAAATGATGACTCCGGACCTGTCGAACGATTCCAAAATGGTCAATATGGATGACATTTTAACATGTAATCTTTTGACTCTAAATGACTGTTGGATGTGAATTATGACTTTTCCAACTAAAATAAGTGTGTTTAAAATCATTTATGCGCCTGAAATTGGTCAAAATTAAAGCTTTTGAGTAAGCAAAACTCTGTAAAAATGGCCATTTTGGTCACTCTGAGGGGTTAAAAAGTGGTTATTCAACATGAGGCACGATCCATTTGACATTTTGAATCATTTTTGGTACAGTCCCAAAAATCCATTTTCTGATGAAAAACAATGACTCCGGACCTGTCGAACGTTCCCAAAATGGTCAATATGGATGAAATTTTAACATTTAATCTTTTGACTCCAAATGACTGTTGGATGGGAATTATGACTTTTTCAACTAAAATAAGTGTGTTTAAAGTCATTTATGTGCCTGAAATTGGTCAAATTGAAGCTTTTGAGTAAGCAAAACTCTGTAAAAATGGCAATGTTGGTCACTCTGAGGGGTTAAAAGTGGTTATTCAACATGAGGCACGATCCATTTGACATTTTGAATCATTTTTGGTACAGTCCCAAAAATCTATTTTCTGATGAAAAACGATGACTCCGGACCTGTCGAACGTTTCAAAATGGTCAATATGGATGAAATTTTAACATTTAATCTTTTGACTCTAAATGACTGTTGGATGTGAATTATGACTTTTTCAACTAAAATAAGTGTGTTTAAAGTCATTTATGTGCCTGAAATTGGGCAGAATTGTAGCTTTTGAGTAAGCAAAACTCTGTAAAAATGGCCATTTTGGTCACTCTGAGGGGTTAACAAGTGGTTATTCAACATGAGGCACGATCCAATTGACATTTTGAATTATTTTTTGGTACAGTCCCAAAATTCCATTTTCTGATGAAAAACGATGACTCCGGACCTGTCGAACGTTCCCAAAATAGTCAATATGGATGAAATTTTAACATTTAATCTTTTGACTCCAAATGACGGTTGGATGTGAATTATGACCTTTTCGACTAAAATAAGTGTGTTTAAAGTCATTTCTGTGCCTGAAATTGGTCAAAATTGAAGCTTTTGAGTAAGCGAAACTCTGTAAAAATGGCAATGTTGGTCACTCTGAGGGGTTAAAAAGTGGTTATTCAACATGAGGCACGATCCATTTGACATTTTGAATCATTTTTGGTACAGTCCCAAAAATCAATTTTCTGATGAAAAACGATGACTCCGGACCTGTCGAATGTTTCCAAAATGGTCAATATGGATGAAATTTTAACATTTAATCTTTTGACTCTAAATGACTGTTGAAGGTGAATTATGACTTTTTCAACTAAAATAAGTGTGTTTAAAGTCATTTCTGTGCCTGAAATTGGTCAAAATTAAAGCTTTTGAATAAGCAAAAACTCTGTAAAAATGGCAATTTTGGTCACTCTGAGGGGTTAAAATGTGGTTATTCAACATGAGGCACGATCCATTTGACATTTTGAATCATTTTTGGTACAGTCCCAAAAATCCATTTTCTGATGAAAAACGATGACTCCGGACCTGTCGAATGTTCCCAAAATGGTCAATATGGATGAAATTTTAACATTTAATCTTTAGACTCTAAATGACTGTTTGATGTGAATTATGACTTTTTCAACTAAAATAAGTGTGTTTAAAGTCATTTATGTGCCTGAAATTGGTCAAAATTAAAGCTTTTGAATAAGCAAAAACTCTGTAAAAATGGCAATTTTGGTCACTCTGAGGGGTTAAAAAGTGGTTATTCAACATGAGGCACGATCCATTTGACATTTTGAATCATTTTTGGTACAGTCCCAAAAATCCATTTTCTGATGAAAAACGATGACTCCGGACCTGTCGAACGTTTCCAAAATGGTCAATATGGATGAAATTTTAACATTTAATCTTTTGAGTCTAAATGACTGTTGGATGTGAATTATGACTATTTTCAACTAAATCAAGTGTGTTTAAAGTCATTTATGTGCCTGAAATTGGTCAAAATTGAAGCTTTTGAGTAAGCAAAACTCTGTAAAAATGGCCATTTTGGTCACTCTGAGGTGTTAAAAAGTGGTTATTCAACATGAGGCACGATCCATTTGACATTTTGAATCATTTTTGGTACAGTCCCAAAAATCCATTTTCTGATGAAAAACGATGACTCCGGACCTGTCGAACATTACCAAAATGGTCAATATGGATGAAATTTTAACATTTAATCTTTAGACTCTAAATGACTGTTGGATGTGAATTATGACTTTTTCAACTAAAATAAGTGTGTTTAAAGTCATTTATGTGCCTGAAATTGGTCAAAATTAAAGCTTTTGAATAAGCAAAAACTCTGTAAAAATGGCAATTTTGGTCACTCTGAGGGGTTAAAAAGTGGTTATTCAACATGAGGCACGATCCATTTGACATTTTGAATCATTTTTGGTACAGTCCCAAAAATCAATTTTCTGATGAAAAACGATGACTCCGGACCTGTCGAACGATTCCAAAATGGTCAATATGGATGAAATTTTAACATGTAATCTTTTGACTCTAAATGACTGTTGGATGTGAATTATGACTTTTTCAACTAAAATAAGTGTGTTTAAAATCATTTATGCGCCTGAAATTGGTCAAAATTAAAGCTTTTGAGTAAGCAAAACTCTGTAAAAATGGCCATTTTGGTCACTCTGAGGGGTTAAAAAGTGGTTATTCAACATGAGGCAATATCCAATTGACATTTTGAATCATTTTTGGTACAGTCCCAAAAATCCATTTTCTGATGAAAAACGATGACTCCGGACCTGTCGAACGATTCCAAAATGGTCAATATGGATGAAATTTTAACATTTAATCTTTTGACTCTAAATGACTGTTGGATGTGAATTATGACTTTTTCAACTAAAATACGTGTGTTTAAAGTCATTTATGTGCCTGAAATTGGTCAAAATTAAGCTTTTGAATAAGCAAAACTCTGTAAAAATAACAATGTGGGTCACTCTGAGGGGTTAAAAAGTGGTTATTCAACATGAGGCACGATCCATTTGACATTTTGAATCATTTTTGGTACAGTCCCAAAAATCCATTTTCTGATGAAAAACGATGACTACGGACCTGTCGAACGATTCCAAAATGGTAAATATGGATGAAATTTTAACATTTAATCTTTTGACTCTAAATGACTGATGGATGTGAATTATGACTTTTTCAACGAAATCAAGTGTGTTTAAAGTCATTTATGTGCCTGAAATTGGTCAAAATTGAAGCTTTGAGTAAGCAAAACTCTGTAAAAATTGCCATTTTGGTCACTCTGAGGGGTTAAAAAGTGGTTATTCAACATGAGGCACGATCCAATTGACATTTTGAATCATTTTTGGTACAGTCCCAAAAATTCATTTTCTGATGAAAAACGATGACTCCGGACCTGTCGAACGATTCCAAAATGGTCAATATGGATGAAATTTTAACATGTAATCTTTTGACTCTAAATGACTGTTGGATGTGAATTATGACTTTTTCAACTAAAATAAGTGTGTTTAAAATCATTTATGCGCCTGAAATTGGTCAAAATTAAAGCTTTTGAGTAAGCAAAACTCTGTAAAAATGGCCATTTTGGTCACTCTGAGGGGTTAAAAAGTGGTTATTCAACATGAGGCATGATCCAATTGACATTTTGAATCATTTTTGGTACAGTCCCAAAAATCCATTTTCTGATGAAAAACGATGACTCCGGACCTGTCGAACGATTCCAAAATGGTCAATATGGATGAAATTTTAACATTTAATCTTTTGACTCTAAATGACTGTTGGATGTGAATTATGACTTTTTCAACTAAAATAAGTGTGTTTAAAGTCATTTATGTGCCTGAAATTGGTCAAAATTGAAGCTTTTGATTAAGCAAAACTCTGTAAAAATAACAATGTTGGTCACTCTGAGGGGTTAAAAAGTGGTTATTCAACATGAGGCACGATCCATTTGACATTTTGAATCATTTTTGGTACAGTCCCAAAAATCCATTTTCTGATGAAAAACGATGACTCCGGACCTGTCGAACGATTCCAAAATGGTAAATATGGATGAAATTTTAACATTTAATCTTTTGACTCTAAATGACTGTTGGATGTGAATTATGACTTTTTCAACTAAAATAAGTGTGTTTAAAGTCATTTATGTGCCTGAAATTGGTCAAAAATAAAGCTTTTGAATAAGTAAAAACTCTGTAAAAATGGCAATTTTGGTCACTCTGAGGGGTTAAAAAGTGGTTATTAAACATGAGGCACGATCCATTTGACATTTTGAATCATTTTTGGTACAGTCCCAAAAATCCATTTTCTGATGAAAAACGATGACTCCGGACCTGTCGAACGATTCCAAAATGGTCAATATGGATGAAATGTTAACATTTAATCTTTTGACTCTAAATGACTGTTGGATGTGAATTATGACTTTTTCAACTAAAATACGTGTGTTTAAAGTCATTTATGTGCCTGAAATTGGTCAAAATTAAAGCTTTTGAATAAGCAAAAACTCTGTAAAAATGGCAATTTTGGTCACTCTGAGGAGTTAAAAAGTGGTTATTCAACATGACGCACGATCCATTTGACATTTTTAATCATTTTTGGTACAGTCCCAAAAATCAATTTTCTGATGAAAAACGATGACTCCGGACCTGTCGAACGATTCCAAAATGGTCAATATGGATGAAATTTTAACATTTAATCTTTTGACTCTAAATGACTGTTGGATGTGAATTATGACTTTTTCAACTAAAATAAGTGTGTTTAAAGTCATTTATGTGCCTGAAATTGGTCAAAATTAAAGCTTTTGAATAAGCAAAAACTCTGTAAAAATGGCAATTTTGGTCACTCTGAGGAGTTAAAAAGTGGTTATTCAACATGAGGCACGATCCATTTGACATTTTGAATCATTTTTGGTACAGTCCCAAAAATCCATTTTCTGATGAAAAACGATGACTCCGGACCTGTCGAACGTTCCCAAAATGGTCAATATGGATGAAATTTTAACATTTAATCTTTTGACTCCAAATGACTGTTGGATGTGAATTATGACTTTTTCAACTAAAATAAGTGTGTTTAAAGTCATTTATGTGCCTGAAATTGGTCAAAATTGAAGCTTTTGAGTAAGCAAAACTCTGTAAAAATGGCCATTTTGGTCACTCTGAGGGGTTAAAAAGTGGTTATTCAACATGAGGCATGATCCAATTGACATTTTGAATCATTTTTGGTACAGTCCCAAAAATCCATTTTCTGATTAAAAACGATGACTCCGGACCTGTCGAACGTTCCCAAAATGGTCAATATGGATGAAATTTTAACATTTAATCTTTTGACTCTAAATGACTGTTGGATGTGAATTATGACTTTTTCAACTAAAATAAGTGTGTTTGAAGTCATTTATGTGCCTGAAATTGGTCAAAATTAAAGCTTTTGAATAAGCAAAAACTCTGTAAAAATGGCAATTTTGGTCACTCTGAGGAGTTAAAAAGTGGTTATTCAACATGAGGCACGATCCATTTGACATTTTGAATCATTTTTGGTACAGTCCCAAAAATCCATTTTCTGATGAAAAACGATGACTCCGGACCTGTCGAACGTTCCCAAAATGGTCAACATGGATGAAATTTTAACATTTAATCTTTAGACTCTAAATGACTGTTGGATGTGAATTATGACTTTTTCAACTAAAATAAGTGTGTTTAAAGTCATTTATGTGCCTGAAATTGGTCAAAATTAAAGCTTTTGAATAAGCAAAAACTCTGTAAAAATGGCAATTTTGGTCACTCTGAGGGGTTAAAAAGTGTTTGATCAACATGAGGCACGATCCATTTGACATTTTGAATCATTTTTGGTACAGTCCCAAAAATCCATTTTCTGATGAAAAACGATGACTCCGGACCTGTCGAACGTTCCCAAAATGGTCAATATGGATGAAATTTTAACATTTAATCTTTTGACTCTAAATGACTGTTGGATGTGAATTATGACTTTTTCAACTAAAATAAGTGTGTTTAAAGTCATTTATGTGCCTGAAATTGGTCAAAATTAAAGCTTTTGAATAAGCAAAAACTCTGTAAAAATGGCAATTTTGGTCACTCTGAGGGGTTAAAAAGTGTTTATTCAACATGAGGCACGATCCATTTGACATTTTGAATCATTTTTGGTACAGTCCCAAAAATCCATTTTCTGATGAAAAACGATGACTCCGGACCTGTCGAACGATTCCAAAATGGTAAATATGGATGAAATTTTAACATTTAATCTTTTGACTCTAAATGACTGTTGGATGTGAATTATGACTTTTTCAACGAAATCAAGTGTGTTTAAAGTCATTTATGTGCCTGAAATTGGTCAAAATTGAAGCTTTTGAGTAAGCAAAACTCTGTAAAAATTGCCATTTTGGTCACTCTGAGGAGTTAAAAAGTGGTTATTCAACATGAGGCACGATCCATTTGACATTTTGAATCATTTTTGGTACAGTCCCAAAAATCCATTTTCTGATGAAAAACGATGACTCCGGACCTGTCGAACGTTCCCAAAATGGTCAATATGGATGAAATTTTAACATTTAATCTTTTGACTCCAAATGACTGTTGGATGGGAATTATGACTTTTTCAACTAAAATAAGTGTGTTTAAAGTCATTTATGTGCCTGAAATTGGTCAAAATTGAAGCTTTTGAATAAGCAAAAACTCTGTAAAAATGGCAATTTTGGTCACTCTGAGGGGTTAAAAAGTGGTTATTCAACATGAGGCACGATCCATTTGACATTTTGAATCATTTTTGGTACAGTCCCAAAAATCCATTTTCTGATGAAAAACGATGACTCCGTACCTGTCGAACGTTTCCAAAATGGTCAATATGGATGAAATTTTAACATTTAATCTTTTGACTCTAAATGACTGTTGGATGTGAATTATGACTTTTTCAACTAAAATATGTGTGTTTAAAGTCATTTATGTGCCTGAAATTGGTCAAAATTGAAGCTTTTGAGTAAGCGAAACTCTGTGAAAATGGCAATGTTGGTCACTCTGAGGGGTTAAAAAGTGGTTATTCAACATGAGGCACGATCCATTTGACATTTTGAATCATTTTTGGTACAGTCCCAAAAATCCATTTTCTGATGAAAAACGATGACTCCGGACCTGTCGAACGTTCCCAAAATGGTCAATATGGATGAAATTTTAACATTTAATCTTTAGACTCTAAATGACTGTTGGATGTGAATTATGACTTTTTCAACTAAAATAAGTGTGTTTAAAGTCATTTATGTGCCTGAAATTGGTCAAAATTAAAGCTTTTGAGTAAGCAAAACTCTGTAAAAATGGCCATTTTGGTCACTCTGAGGGGTTAAAAAGTGGTTATTCAACATGAGGCAATATCCAATTGACATTTTGAATCATTTTTGGTACAGTCCCAAAAATCCATTTTCTGATGAAAAACGATGACTCCGGACCTGTCGAACGATTCCAAAATGGTCAATATGGATGAAATTTTAACATTTAATCTTTTGACTCTAAATGACTGTTGGATGTGAATTATGACTTTTCAACTAAAATACGTGTGTTTAAAGTCATTTATGTGCCTGAAATTGGTCAAAATTAAGCTTTTGAATAAGCAAAACTCTGTAAAAATAACAATGTTGGTCACTCTGAGGGGTTAAAAAGTGGTTATTCAACATGAGGCACGATCCATTTGACATTTTGAATCATTTTTGGTACAGTCCCAAAAATCCATTTTCTGATGAAAAACGATGACTCCGGACCTGTCGAACGATTCCAAAATGGTAAATATGGATGAAATTTTAACATTTAATCTTTTGACTCTAAATGACTGTTGGATGTGAATTATGACTTTTTCAACGAAATCAAGTGTGTTTAAAGTCATTTATGTGCCTGAAATTGGTCAAAATTGAAGCTTTTGAGTAAGCAAAAACTCTGTAAAAATGGCAATTTTGGTCACTCTGAGGGGTTAAAAAGTGGTTATTCAACATGAGGCACGATCCAATTGACATTTTGAATCATTTTTGGTACAGTCCCAAAAATCCATTTTCTGATGAATAACGATGACTCCGGACCTGTCGAATGATTCCAAAATGGTCAATATGGATGAAATTTTAACATTTAATCTTTTGACTCTAAATGACTGTTGGATGTGAATTATGACTTTTTCAACTAAAATAAGTGTGTTTAAAGTCATTTATGTGCCTGAAATTGGTCAAAATTAAAGCTTTTGAATAA